>NC_042493.1:58564611-58571126 GCF_005508785.2 Acyrthosiphon pisum
AGTAGTATAATAGGCGTCGTAACTACTTGATTTCGAAAAATTGTGTCAATGCCAACAATGTACATGTACAACTCAACTTTTATAGGAATGTCAAATGGTACTTCTCATTGAATGTATAGCTTATGTAGGTTATAGCTATGCGTTACCTACATTTAGGGTTAGAATGTTTATGATTTTTTCATAATATTATTTCTTTTAGTCGTTTGACAGATCAACATGTTAAAAAAATTCAGTTTGTATGACATATAGGATCAGATACATTAAATGTATTCTAATATATTTAAAGCTTAACAGGAATAAATACATAATGTGAAAGAAACAATAAATAATCGCAAATTTCGATGAAAAAATTAAAAAATTAAATTTTCATTAAAAAAAAAAAAAAAACTAATAAATTGATACATTTTAATGTGCAGTGTTGTACTGTTGTGCCACCCATTATTTGTAAAGACGTCGAAGAAAGTTTAAATCATCTTATTAAAATTCGTTATCGTAACCTAACCTCAAGAAAATTCTCATCATTTAAATTAATGTACAACGAATACCTACCTATGTAATAACTAATAATTAACCAAAAATAAAATTCACATTATTTGAATCTATACAAATTTATATTTTTAGAATTAATTCAAAAGTGAAACAACAAAAATAAGGTGTCGGTATAATATAATATTTTTCAATACATTTTGTAATGTAATATTACATTATCTTAAGACCATACTTAGATATTTTTTCTGCATATTTACATGCATTCATAGAGTTTTTAAAATCATAAAAATCCTAAGCCTATTTTATAATACCTATATTTTGTGCAATTTAAAAATATATAATCGAAAAACTCAAAGCTTACATTTTTAACCGAAAATAGAATCATATTACACATTATAATTTGTGTATAATTTTGTAATGCGACGTACAATTTAAAAAAGAAAAAAAGGACATAATCATGTTCTTTACAAAACTTAAGTCTTCTGTGTTACTGAATTTTAAATGCTCACGTAGTTATGTGTATATATTTATATGTATATATATATATATTATATATATATAAAGTTATGTACAAATATATGGGCCATGGCTTAAGGTCGTGTGTGAACCATGAATGTGACAATAGATTGGACCAAGGTCATAGTAAATGCATAAGGTTGTTATAGCTTATATACCTAATAAATTGAATTATGTATGAAATGAAGCTAAAACTATGAATATAATAAATTATTGTTTTATTTGCCTATATATAATATAATATCATTCCACACGAAAAACAATTCTGAACGAAGACTGTCAGTTAGCCTATGATATATTACTAAGTATATATTTGATGATATTATTGTGAATAAAGTAATTTATTTACCTATCTATTTACGAACCTTGTTTTAAATTTTCAATCCTTAGCTATAAAATTTGAACATTCACATTAACATTTAGTATTATAATTCTATATATTTGTTTGAATATAACAATTTTTTAGATTATTTTTACATCTGTCTTCATTTTTTGAATAACAAAACATAAATCAGGATAATTTATTCAAGGATTAAATTGGCGACAATTTTAATGAAAACAGGGATTTCAGATGAATTTAGGACAGATATTTAAATCAGGATTAAGTCGTCTGGAGTCTTCAAGAAAAATGTTTCATCATCAAAAACTATTTGTTGATGATTATACATTATACACACTAATATTACAGAATAGTCTGTATTATTTAATGTATCTCTCAATATGAATAATGTGACGAGGATTTTCTTGCGGTAAAAGCTCTTTTAAAATTCCTTTTCTTTTAACTCGTGAAAACATAACGTAGGTACCTACAACATTCCATGCATAAAAATCTGCTGTTTGTAAATCTACACCAACGCATACTCATTTTTTTTGGACCTTGTGAGCTGTCGTAAAAAATGACGGTCTTAAGTAAATCTTTAATAAATGAAAAACAAATTCTTGGATTTTCTTGGAATTTACGGTACGATCAATAGCACACCCATTTCGTGTTATTCTTAGTTTAGGGTTTGATATCCAAATTAAATTTTTAATTAAATATATTGATTTTATGATTTTGGTATTATTGCAAAAAATATATCTATTTAATATTTTTTCCTGACTAATTATATGTTAAACGTCATTTACGTATTTTTCTATTTAAAATAACGGTTTTACATTTTTATAATTCAAATTGTGATTTCAACCTAAGAACTATACGTGCAAAGGATCACTGTTTGCGCATTTCATTTATATGTCGTTACGCAAAGTTGTGAAGCAATCTTATAAAAACGAAATTATCTACCGAAAAACAATATTATTGACCCGTTGCACGTAGGTAAATTTTGAATCTTAAAATTCTCAAAAGACATTTCTCAATAGACCGACCAGATCGATATTGACTAGTTGTCGATACCTGATATACGGTAGGTAATTAAACATAATGTAACTTCGATACGTTTTCTACATAATAAAACGATTATAAATTGAGATCAAGAGTTCTTACGAAAAATATGTTTACCACGAATGACCTGGAGAATAATTTTCCGACGGGTGTGTAAATAATGGATCATTTTTCCGAAAGTTATATTTGGAACAAACCCTGCAAATTCTGAAACTTGTTAGATTATTTTCGTTTCTAATTGACAATAGTACATAGTTAGTTCTCAAAACTTGGTGCCTAAAAACTGATACACAAAATGTCTAAATCTATAAAATATATAATTGTATATATAATTATCAACGATTATAACATCATGACTACCTATAATAATAATATTATAGGTTTATAGGTTTTTCAGAGGCTAGTTAATTCACATACCTTATGCAGCACCAATAACTCAATAACCGCATTCACTGTAAAATTTGTAAGTTTTAACTATACTTGGTTTAGTTTTTATTGAAATAGGTGGGTAGTTACTATAGTTAATGCTCAATTATCACCTATTCAGGTGGTAATCTGGCCATTACCCACCCATAACCACCTCTTCAAAACTCATAAGCGTCCGCCTCACGATAACCCCCTTTGCTACGTCACTGGGTGCCCATAAATTCTGATTGGTAGCTGTCAAAAGTCAAAATGATAGATAGTAGGTATGAATGATAATATGATGTTTTAATTTCACAGTTATAGTGAACAAAATATGTCGGCTACAAGGCCACCTATATAATATTTTAATGTCGTAGAGTTGAAACCAAAACGAATTTCTGCGTTTACATTAAATGTTTCAATACACCTAATAATAAATAAATAGGTAGTATGTAGGTTGATATACGTTTTCATACTTGTGCGGTTTCCCAATCAGGTCCAAGACTGCATCGAAAAATATCGCCGGGAAGACTTGCTCGATAATCGTGGCGATGTAATAATAGTAAAAGCAGGTCGTAAACTTAATCGATGGACGCCACAACATTTCATCGAATGGATATTGTTCAAGAGTTTTCATGCCCAAATCTAATAGTTCTTTGTTTGATACAGATTTCGATACAGATGCGCTGTTGTAAACGGGGATATCATCACCCATCTCCAACAAACTGAAAAACATAAAATAATTTGAGATAATAATACCTACATATTATTATGACCTATCGCACCTGTATAAGTTACTTTTTTTAAATTACATTATATGAGCGTGGTCGGATAGGTATATTAAGTCTCATAATTTAAATTAAATTTTTTTTCATCGAGCTTAAGCTCAGCTATTATGTCATTAAGCTGTTTTTTTTTTGTTTGTAAGGAGGGAACGGTTGGAATGCTTGGTTGAAACACATTTGTATGAGTGGTAAGGATTTGTAGCTAAAAATCACAGGTGGTCGATACGTACACTCAGAGAATTTATGCAGTTGATTGTACGGACCACGACACACCGTGCCACAATTTTTATTTTTATTAGGTAAATTATGTAGGTAATATAGAGTAAATAATAATAATAATGTAATAAGTTATATTCTCATATCACCATAATAATAATGCAACATCTTTAAAATAGATATCAATGAATATAATTCTTGGTCACTTAGATACTATACCCACCTATGCGGCTGCAAATTTCTATACCCGTTTGACAAATCTATAAATGCTTTTTAATTCCTATCCACTATAATGGGTGAGTTCGATTTATAATAGCCCGAATTAAATTCCAATGTCACGAAAACTTAAAACAATTTAGTAATAATAATTAATAACCTATATACTGGGATATTAAGACGCGGGGTGGCTGATTTTGAATTCTGAGAATTATTAGCCCGAGTTAACGCCCAAGTTCTACCCTACTTTCGTCTATTCTAAACAACTATTGCTGTTGCAGCGTTGCTGGTGAGGGGCATCTGATTTAAATATTTAACAAACCGAACCATAGCATTCCCTGCGCACTGGGGACTGGAAAATTATTCTAAACTACCTATACAGACTATAAACCCACCCACCGGAGGCGATTTGTAATCATTTACAGTTGTATTTTACAATAATTTCAACGCGACATAAACAAATATAATTATTCTGTCGAATAATTACCTATGAATGTACTTACTTTGATTTAGATCTGTGCCAAGCCGCTACGATCATTGATTTTATGGAAATATCGACGGCCATGTAATCCGGAACTATCGATTTATCGCCGTACGTCACTCGTACGATCCCTTTCCCGCATGCCATCATAAGTCCGATCGGTCCGTTAAAATTATCTATCCATCCTTTGATGGGGTCATTGACCGACGATATAACTGTAATGAATAACACTATGTATATGATGTATGCTGATGACAATGGTTTGTATACAAAATTGTATAATTTTTATTTTTATTTATTTTTTGTTTATAATTAATTGTTCATTGATATTGGTAAACAATTTGTTGTAATTCAAAAATATCATTCACGGAGACTTGACATTTTTAACTACGTCGTTATATTTTATTTACCTACATAATGACATCTTCATAACGTTTAGATTAATTTTAAGCTATTAGCTAATTTATACCACTTACCTCTCAAAACCGTCTACTTTAAGTCGGTATGATCAAAAATGAATGACGATATATTATAGGTACATATGGGTAAATTATATGAAACTTCTAAGAAAAAACTTCCATGACTAAAAATGTATGGTTTTGAGAAAAAGTGTTTTGGAGTTTAAATCAAAGATTCTTTAAAGAGTTATTTACCGTCTTACAAAAGTGCTTTTCAAAATGACTTCTTCAAATATTATGTAATTATTTACTCTCTTAAACCCAGAAAGTTAGACTTATGGTCTTTTACATTTTTTTAAGTGAATGCAAATCTGCTATGTTTTGAGACATGATTGTAAGACATTTCTATTTGAAAATCCAAGACTATAACGTGTTTTATATATTACAGTTGCAATATCATAAATTATGAAATGAAATACCGTCGCTAGTCTCAACACTTTCATTGCTGTTATTCATTCAACATATCACACTATAATTAGTTCTTATTTACTGCGAGAACGTCACGTCAAATAAAATTAAGGCAGTCTTGAATTTTAACTTCAGTGATTAATTTGACAAATTAAAGAACGTGTACAAACATAGAGTAAACATGACCCTATTTCTTTGAATATTAGCTAAAAAATGATTAATTTAATAATGCTGCTAAATCGTTTTGGTGGTAAAATAAAAAACTATACTGAGTATGTTGCGTTAGAATTGCGTTGTTATATAAAGCTAATTAAATATATACCTACTAATAGAAAGTTATAGTTATTTTCACTCAAAAGCCTTGCATTTTGAGTTGTAGCAGACTCGTTCTAGAGATGCAAAAGGTAGCTATAGTATATAGTTGTACAGATGTTAAAATACGGTATTTTATTTTTGTTTTGTATAATACCGTATTATACAGGTATTATACCAGTATTATACCGTATAGAACCTTGCAGTACCTTAAATTATAGGAAATTTAACATAAGTTATAACCACATTGTTAATTATGAAATATGAATTATTTTAAAATGGATTAATCGAAAAAATGGGTAAAAGTCAGAAAAAAATTAAAAAACACATAATACAAGAAATATTTTAGAACTAATTCAACAAATTAATATTTAGTCATGCTACCATAATGTAGGTACCATATGTCCATACACCTAGTGACTAGAAATAACTTAAATTTAAAATATTTTAATTACAATTCACATTTCATAGTAAATTATATTCTTAAAATATCAAATAAACTAAAAAAAAATTAGGATTTGAGTAATCTTATTATCTGCCAACTAGCATATAAATATATCTACTAACTTTTTGGTTCCACACTTTTTTCTTCTTGTATGTACTAAGTACTTATATCTAATGTAAGAAATTTAGTAAAAAAAAATTATATGAACTAAATTATTTAATCTTTAAAAAGTTTAAGTAAACATAGGTATTAGGGTATCTGTTTATTTATTTTTAATTTTTAATTAGAAATAAATAGATAATTATACTTAATACCTATACCTATAGTTATATACTATTTCATTGTACCTAAATGTACAATAATATAATAGTACAATAAATTGATTTAAGTAATTTTTAACACC
>NC_042493.1:58571453-58616516 GCF_005508785.2 Acyrthosiphon pisum
ACTAAAAATAACACATTATTTTTTTTTTTTTTTTACTGTCTGTATAAAATTATTTTATACCATGTGTATAATACCTCGTATAATACAGTATTATACCACTGTATAATACAAACTCACATCTCTATATAGTTGTAATCATAAATAATTAATTTAATAAATGCTTTAACTTACCTAATAGTAAAATAAATTACAATGTTAATATCAATTTTATAAATATACAATAAAAATATATATTTAGTAACATAGGCTGATAGACCGTCTTCGGTCAGAATCGTTATTCGTATGCAATGATATTTTTGATATTTTATTATTGGAATCAAATTTAACACATAACCATTACATAATGTACTTAATTGCCACATTTTAATTTACATTCATAAATTCAGTAAGAATGTTGTATTTATTTTGAATTACTTGTAAAAATATTTCATGTTTCATAGGTAATAGAAATTATTTATACAATTTATCTCAGTATCATATATTAAACCTATACTTGTAGAGCATGAATGTCAAACACTCTGCCATCGGCTAATTTTTTATGGCCCACGGCTACCAATATTAATGGACAATTAATAATTTGTAAAAATAAAAATAAAAATATTCACTTTTAAATTTGTACCACAAATACTAGATACCTATGTTAGTGAGAGGTATACAGACATACAGTATAATATGTTTGTCATAGTTTAGTACTAAAAGATATATCCATAAAAAAAAATACACTATGCTAATTGTAAGTGTTATCTTCTGATGGACTGTACCTAATTGAATAAGTATTGTATAGTATTGTAAGAAATGAATACAATTTAAAATGTGTATAAAGTGTTTTATAGATACATATTTTTTATGTGCAGCCCGTAAAAATATTTAATATATTCGGCCAAGTTAATATTTCGAGTTTGACACATGTTTGCTGTACTAGTACAGTACGAGTTTATATGGAGAAATTCAAGTAGGTAGTTAAGAAACTTGTGTTAAGAAAAATGTTTAGAAAAAAATTAGTCCTTAATACAAGACATATAGTTGAACTTAGAGTTGTATTATGCATATTATTACAACTATAGGCACATACACATTATTAATTTACTATTATGTTTGATTTGATTATTTTTTTGCCGGATACAGTTACAAAATATGTACCAAGTCACTGGTTTTAAAATTAAACCGATACGCTATTAAATAGATACTTATCTATTTTAAACATAACATACGTGTCAAATTACATGACAATGCAAATGCAAATTATTATGAATTCGACCCCTTCGGGAACCTATAGACAATCAGTCAGAGGTTATATTTTATACGGTTTTAACTTGGTTGACTTATGTGAAACAAAATTCACTTTACAGGAAGATTGAAAAATATTTTCTAAAATTCAGTTCTGGTCGGCTTTTGTAAATTTACATAATTTGTTTGTCGTGTACGCTGTCTATGTTTGGTTAGGATATTATTCAAATTCGTATCTCGTACGACGTGATTTCTTTCTGTTTTCATTATTATTGTAACAGTCAGTGGTGTATATGTACCTGTAGTACCCCTACCTACCTATGTTACAAACACAAAAATGTTTCACATTAGCCCGTTGGTGTTTCGTAGCCTGAGGGGATTGCAACCGGAAATTAACACAAGTTGTCGCGTTCCGAAAAGAAATAGGTAGGTATAAAAAAAATGTAGTACTTATTGCGTTCCGGGTTTTTTTTTGTATATCCGAAACGCGTCCCAAAATGTGTAAAATACAAAAGACGGTTGTGAACTCTCTTGATTTTTAAGACTACGATAAACTCCCCAGAATCCAGAGGGTAAACTATCCCTCGGGTGAACATTTTGTTTACCTGAAGGAAATATATAATATTAGTATTAACAATTATTTATTAACTCGACTTTTTTTAAAACTTGTATGTTCATTTTATTACAAAGATGTAATTTAAACGTGTGTTCAATATAACTAATGATTTTATATTTCATTAATATCTCGAGTCTCGACTATATTATAGATCACAAAGTAATTGATGTATATTATTATTTACTTTAATTTATATAGATACTTGACTTTTTATGAATTAGTTCATATATAAATGATACAATTATAGTTGTCCAAAGAAGTCACTACAGATTTGAGAGAGTTTACCATCGAGAGAATTTATCATTTTGGCTATACATTTTTGTTTTTGTATAATATATGAATCGTATCTGATTAAAAACGATTTAAGTTTTAGCTTTAACGAGTAAAAAAAAGAAAATTAACTTAAAACTTTAAACTGTTCTTATTTTTTAATATAATTATATTAAATTCACGGATTAAAAAAATTAGGTAACTTGCTAAGCCTTGTCACAATTACTTATTCAAATATATAAAACTTTCATCAAATACATTATATAACATTTCGACAAATAAAATACCTACTCAGCTTTAACTTGTTATTTTCTCGTGCTCACGTATCTTAGTATCTATACATAACTTTATAATTATACTTTATATTAATTTTATGAAAATTGAATACAGAGTATAATATATTTTCTGAGAAAATGTCAAATTATTTAGGGATCCAAAATGCTTTTAAAATGATAATTCCTTTCAAATAAAATTTTACAAATATTTGAGTTTTATCCGTATCTATATTATATACGTGACTGGAATATTTGTATTAACTTATTTTCGAATGATACAAAACCGATTATAGAGTATAAATAAAATATAAAGATATTGTATACCCAGAACTACCTACAGAACTTATAAATGAAAATCGGAAAATATCGGAAAATTGGTAGGTATTCCATGTAAATAATAATATAATATAGAGAATAATAAGCTATTGTGGTTTTAAATTATTTTTGTAGGTACCTACTTACATATTATACCTATATTTATATTATATTATATAATATACAAAGAGATCGATAAATGTTTCGGGGTTTGATCGATAAAGCTTATACAGGGCGTTTCAAAAGTTTTCATCCGATTTCAAAAATTCGTATTTATTTAAAAAATGAAGATACAGGGGAGTAAACTAATATATTCTTAAAATAACCAATTTTTGATTAGCTCGCTTACAAAATATTTCGTCATCTGATGGACAATTTATATAGCTCAGCTTATATTGTTAATCGCGGGTAAATGACCTTTACTCCCGGGGGATCGTTTAGAGCATTTGTAAGCAAACCAATAAAACATTTATTGTTTTAAGAATACTTATATTTTATTTCAAACCACCCCTGTTTGAAGTACCTACCTCCACTGGGAGGCTTCTTCACACGGTTTTCCATTTCATTGTTTTATATACTATCATAAAATAAGCTTATTGTTCCAAATTGTAACAGATAGCCTAAAAATACATTTAGAAGGACAAAGAACCCACCTCCTTATCTTTTATTAAAAAATATATATGTATTCGGATGAAATGTGATGAAGACTTTTGAAACACTCTCTAGATAACAGCTAATTCATGTCTTTATCGTTTTTAATATTATTTTTTTTTCAGTTTTACAAAATATATATTGTTCACTCACGAATCCCAGTCTCAAACAAATCGAATACAATATTATAATAAAATTAATTTTAAGAAAACTCACCGATCGATGGTCTGAATATCACCACCGGTATGTTATTCCGTTCTTCGTTTATTATTTGTTCGGCGAGTAATTTCGTCAGCGTGTATGTATTTGGAAACGATCCTAAAAACCTTCATCGAAACAACACAAACGTGATTAATGTGATAACAAATTATTGACATTTCGGTGCTATATAATGCATGTTATGTATAGGCAACACAATATATACGCAACGTAATATAATGTCGTTGTTAATTTAAATTAACGTAGTTACACTAATGTACAATATATAGGGAGTTCTCGTCTGGTATAATATGATAATATACCTAATAATAATACGTAATATGTCTATCGATTACTTCAGTCAGTAATTCACAGCCGTTTTCCCGTATGCTGCTCGAGATGTTGTACGACTCTACGTGATATTTGAATTTATAGGGATGATCGAATTGCACTCTTTACCTAAATTAAAGTATACGGGTCGAATTTCACTAGGGTTAAAAAAAGGTAACGGTCGAACTGCATTTAAAATATTATATTATTATTTAGGTATATTTTTTTTATTGATAAATATAAAATGTATCATTATTTAAATTCAGTTTATTTTTTAGAAATGTTTAAAAAAAGTTTAATTTAATCTTACCCTAATTGATATATTAACAGAGAAGAAACGATTGGGGGATTTTAAACTCGGCTTGAGAAAAAAAATTCACCGATCATATTATGATATTTAATTATTAATTAATATTACCTTATAATATTTTTAAGAACTATTTAGCATTACCCATAGGAAATTACGAGGAGGTGATTTGTATGTGTCATCCATATGTATATATATTGACGGTCTAATTAAGTCACAGGAGTGGTGCAATTTGGGGAACAGCAGGGTGTACTTTGGCACCCCTATTTATTTTTTGCGTCTTGTTGACCTGTTACACAATTTCGAAACTGATGCATAAAACTTTAAATATATTATGAAAACCATAATGCGTATAATGTATGGAAGTGTTGTATATATTTATTATTTATATCAGAGGGTCTCAAACTGTGGTAAAAATAATGAGTCGTTACGCAGTAGTCTACATGGTGATACGTGTAAGGACATGAGGTGATAGTACGCACGGTATTAATAAATTAATATTTTTATACATATTATTAATATTATAATATTATTATTATAAATATATTTTATGTTTTGTGTAAATAGATACTACCTAATTACAAAGCGTAATAGAAGGATCTGATAAATGAAATAACTTTATAATATTTTGTTCTAATCGATATTTAGACATTTTTTTTTTTATATTATAATTTATGGACGCTTGCTTTTTTTTTTACTGAAAACAACAATCTTTAAATATAATTGTTGGACAAAGGTTGATTGTAAAAACGTTTATATAAGCCAAGTAGATTATTTTTATCATTTTTTAAAATATCAATATTTTTCAAATTAAATTAATTTGAAACGTAATAAGTAATAACTTTTTTCAAAATATTCTTTTTGGGAATTTCCTGACATAAGTATATTTCTTAAATTATTTATTAGCTATATTATAATTTTCATAATTGTTGTCATACGTTTAACTTAAGTATCCACTTTCATTTTTAATTGTCAGGTACAACAGTAATTGTATAGGTACTGTAAATGTATGTACCTAAATTATTATTATTGTAGGTACCTACATCAATATTTTTAAATATTATGTATATTGAAATTTTGAATATAGTTCTATATTCAGTCATATTAATGACACAATAGATGACCGATCCATAATATGAGTGGTGTGTGAAAAAAGAAGTTTCAGAATTTCTGATTTATATTATATAGAACCAGACTATACCATTCGTTTGACATGCCTGATATAGATGATGAATATTATCGGTCGACAGGATAAAAGCTATTTTATAAACTTCCAACTTTTTAGTTTTTAGTTCTTTAGAATATTAAATAATATAATATTATATTATGACCCTTTGGCCGCATACATGCATGTATACATAAAATACATGTATATCTAAGAAATAAATTGGCCTGCTTACATTTTGGCGCCATTGTGTAAGTCAAAAGCGTGATAGACTGGTTTTGGAAAACTGTCGGCTTATAGCCCTATTCATTTGTCACTGCCATTTTATTTAGTTTAATTGTTTTAATAATCGATAGTAGGTAATAATAATAATTATAATATAGCTACCTTCCAAATTCTTATCAAATTACGTTGACGACTTACGGTGCCAATATCATTTTGTCCACAAAAATACACTATACATTAGGTAGGTATACCAACACGGCTCGCTGCACAATTTAGCCCGCGGTACCAATATAATTAATAGAAAAATTAATTGTAAAATTAAGTTTATAAAAAAAATATAAAAAATAACTATACAATTCTCATTTTGTTTCACAAATATGTTAGTGTATAATTCTTAAAAGTAGCTTCGTCCAATACAATTGGACAATTTCATCCTTAATACCAAAGTTATTGGCAGAAAATAGAGATATCAAATATCGCAAACTTCAAAAATTAATTTATTAATTGATTTTATTTTTGTAATTTAAATAATACCTATTCATAAATAATTAAAACAGGTATGTGGGTTTTATAATTTTTTCTAATGTTGCTTTATTGAGACCCAAATATAGTTCTGGGTGGATTTTTTACATTGCCATGAGAATCACATTTGGGTCTCACTACCCAATATTGGTTCTCATTTATCGGTTTCTTATCATTAAATTTATTATTTCTAGGTTCTGCACTAAATTTTGATATGAATAGAAAAAACATAATTTTATTATTATTTCTGAGACATTTAAATATAACCACAAAATATCAAAAATATATTTCAATTTTAAATACCATGGCAATAGAAATCAAAATCATTGTTGGCAGTTATCGAAATCTAGTTGATATCCAATACTGGTTCTTATAGCACTCAACCTGATAATTTCATTTTTTTGTGATTTAATTTCACCAGTTGTGTTCATAATAATACAAGTCGATAATACAATCTGTGGATAATACGTTAAGTAAAAATAATACATGATGTATCAGTAGTACCCACACACGACAGAAGTGAATAAGTACTTAAATTAATATTTAACTCTGATTGGAATTAAATAATAAAATCGAACTTTACCAGATGGTTGTCAATTGTCAAATAATGCCAACATTCAGTAGTAGAGCGATAATAATTTAGAAAAACAATACCTAGGTAACTAAGAAACATTATAATGAAATCTAAGTATATGTTTATTTGTCACTTAAATAGACATTAAACTCTAATCAAAACAATCTGTTGCAACGATTTCCTCGATTTGCATTCTGACAAAATAATATAACAACATTTTTTATAACATATACAAAGGCTTGATTGAGACTCATTTTTATAATTGTAATTAGTTGATTAAATATTTAAGTTTGAAATTTTAAAAAACGGTGTGCTGCCGCCTATGAAGTTTTAACTTAAAAAATATAAAGTACAATACGATTGCGCACATTATTTTTTTTTTATTGGTCTGAAGCCAAATAGTAATAGTAAGTAATAGTATTTACAGTCTGAATGTAAAAACAATGTTATCGATTTTAACTGACACCAATTTATATTTTGTTTTGATAAAAAATAGGTTTATAAGATCAGTAAGTTGAAAGAATAAAAAAGTTCTAAAAATAATTTTTTTCTTCTTATAAATTTTTTTAAAATTTTATTTTTTTTATTAAATTTGTGGATACTGTATCATAAAGTAGATTTAGTTATTTTATTTATTTATGCAGCAATATGTTAGTTATATTCATAAGATAACCTAAAATTATTTCCTATCAAAGTTAAAAATTATTTCTCTCCTGAACAATATTTTGATATTCTTGAATTTGCGCATTGCCAACCCGTGAATTATAGTTTCCAAATTTTATTAAATTGCGAACATTTTTAAAAACTGACGCCGTGCCACTAGAGGACTTACGTGGTGCATCGATTAAACTATTGGCATTAAAATGCTTATGAAACGGTACGTTGTTACTGCGTTTCTCAGAAATATAGAATACTCACTACCTATACTAATTTATTAACGTTGTTTGGTTTAAATATGAGTTGTTTTAATGAAGTTAGTTGCGTAACTTTTTTAACGAACAACGCGTAGTTTATAATATTTTGTTTTTACTTTTTATGTTATTACGATATTAATATAATTTTAAAACGCACAATGTATTTTTTGTAGCTATAGGTATACATCCAGCTACACGGTTAATAGAATTATACATTTTTAAAAATAAAAATATTAATATTAGATTATAACTATCCATATATTATATTATTTAGGTATATAGGTACTGTATTTACTTCGTTTTAATATTTGTAATCTAGAAATTTTTATATTACGAGACTCGTCATAACAATAATATTGTTATCAATCCAATCTGCAAATTGAGAGGGAAATTATTATGATTGTGTATTTTTAAGTACTTTTTTAAAATTTTTTTTTACCATTAGTTTGGTTCTGCAGAAAGGTTTGCGTAAATTCAAAACACTTTTAGATGTTTATATAGTACCTACTGCAATATTGTATACTTGCGTGAACATTGTAAATGTGCAGTTATATAATATCTTTTGTTGTCTCGTGGTTTACTCGGTTGTATAGGTACCTACGCTTGTGGTTTTTAATATGTATTATTACTTTGTGCCATTTTATTATTATATTAATACAATGTATTGAGAAGGGGATTTCACAATACATTTTTAAGCAAAAAACACCTATACTCGTTCCAACGTACCCACTGACTTGAGTCTTACTCCGATAGTAATATTTTGAAAACGTATTTGAATTTATTATGAAATTTTAAAACTGTATTTTTTTTCCATTTAAAATTTCCCCGAAATGCCTTCACTAGTTGGTTCTTCTTTCAAGTTACTCAAGCTTCTACATTAATATTATTTAAAAAAATATTCATTATGCTTATTATACTTTTTTATTATGTATAGGTTGTATAAAATCGATATTCAAAACAAAAAGAAATATTTCTAAAACATCGAGATTCATTTTTCAATTTCAAGTGGATTAATCAAGTGGATTTAAAAAGAAACAATTGTTTCTAATAAGTGATACTTACGCACGCATGTGGTTTTCAATATTTATTATTTATTTTACTTTGCGACATTTTAATATAGGTGTATTAATATGATTTATAAAGATTTACGAAAGGGTTTCCACACTTCCGTTTATTTTTGGGAAAAATAGACATATATACGCGTTGCAACGTATTGACTTAAGTCTTACTCCAATAGTAATTTTGAAAATATATTTAAATTTATTAAACCATTTAAAAATCGATTTTTTCAATGTAAATTTCTAAATATGCGAAATTAATTTCTAAATTTAAAGTGAGATTTATTCTTTATAAGAATAGCACGAAGACACGAATAAACTTTCGTCTTTGTAAGATTTTGAGAATTCATTACATTTCATTACAGAACTATAGTTAGTATAAGATTTTCAAATAATTTTTAAGATTTATAGGTACCTAGTTACTAGTTGAAATTTTGTTTAAAATAACATCTCAATACCCAGTAGGCAGTATGTAGCAGTGTAGCACTGTAGTAGCCTAGTGGATTTTTACTTTTTGTAGTTAATGACATTATGTAGGAACTTAAAATTAAAATATTAATGAGCTTTTGACAAATTGATTTTATTATTTATATAATAAATATTAAGTACCTAAACTTCAATTGTGCTTTTGAGGGGATTCTATACTAACGTATTTTTTTAGAAAAGTATACAGAGCTAAGTAACTAGTATTAACGGTATAAGGTATAATATTTTAAATTGCACATCGGCTCTTACTTTTTTGTTAAAATACTGCTCAATGTCGGATCTAAATTTTCCGCGATCGAGATTGCTTCTCGCCAACCGATTGGTGATTCGTAGACTTTTTCTTCGACATTTTCTCTGATACAATTACAATATGCAGTCGACACGTGCAGCAATACCTGTAAAAAATGTTTTTATTGTAACAGACCAACGACGCAACAAGACCAATATTTTTTGGTAGTGCACGAATTTTAAAGAGATCGCGAACTGGCATGAACTTTGCCCCCATTGCAACCCCTTTTCACATTCCTTGCATGAAAACAGAACATTATTTTAACACAACTTTTCCGGTAGTAAATTATATTGTTTGTTTAAAATTTGATAGATTTTTTAATTATTATTATCTCTATACCTAATTAGTATCGATAAAATGGCGAATCGTTGCTGTATACCATATTTGTTTGTATATGATTGACTATATAGCCAATATACAGGGTGTAACCAGGGTGATATACCTGACAAATGAAATAACTTTTATTCTAATCAGTGTATTACAATTTTTATTTATAAATAATTTACAGACGCTTTCATTACACGTATAGTACAGTGTATAACATTTTTTATTTTCATTTTTTAATACTGAAAATAAAAAAATTAATCTGATATAAACTTTTTTTGTAAAATTCAAAATTGCCAATTTGTAAGAAAAAAATCATCATGACGACATCGATGGCCGTGAGCTAACTTTTTTTTGAAGGTATAAAATACAAGTCACTGAATCTATAAAGTCAACCAGACCATTTTTATAATTTTATAATCTGAAGAAAGTTACTTTTGAGAAAAATATATTCTTTAGATCGGTTCGGTAGTTTCTTCGTCACGTACTTGTTGTATAGTTAAGTTGATTTATTTATGATTCCATGTTCTTCAGACACCATCCAACTAGAGCTTAATTTAATCATGTTTGTGGAGGAGGGAGTGGAGATGAATTGCCTGTACATTTTACTTATTAGCCCCCAATAATATGTTTGTATGTATCATAAGCATCTCTCTCAATGCAACCATTATGTAAATGTACATGTAAAATATATGTATGCGGACACGAACACAAATAAATTTATTGTATTCAAATATTGACATACAATTGATATAGTTGTGTAAGGTGCGATATCCTGGCACCCATACTTTTGAAATCATATTATATTTTAAATCTGCAGTATTATAATCTAATTTATAGTTTAAAATTTTGCACAGCCCTCAACATTAAATTTCATCTTATGGGTGCAGCTGCGGTAACGTTACTTAAGCACCCGATTACTTTTAACAAATTTCAACCCCGAAGTATTTTGTATATTTTATTTTATACAACTTTTTACAACCCTCAAAAACCCTCAAAATTCAATTTCATCTTACGGGTAAGATGAAATTGAATTTTGAGGGTTTTTGATGGTTGTACAAGATTGTGTAGGATAAAGTACACAATGCCGCAGGGTTGAAATGTATATGGTTTCGAACTTACGGGCGCCATGGTAACGCATGTAGTTACACATCATACGACTTCGCTGGTAGACTACTAAATAGTCTGAGATAAAAAATTTCAAAGCGTAAAAAGTCAACGGCAAAAACGTCCTAAATATAAAAAGACCATGGTATAAAATTCCAGTACATATATAATTAAGTACTTATAAAAATACTTATAAAAAATACGATGTGATGTTGAAATTATGTTCCAATTAGTACCTATTAAATATTAATACGTATACTTTTTAATTAAATGATTTGTCAAAAAAAATCAACAAATAGTCTGGTAGGTAGGTACCAATATCGGAATATTACACTTTAGATCTAAAGCTTAGACTTCGATAGAAATTATTCTATAATATCATATAATACGTATTATAACTTATAAAATATTATTATTTATATTTTTTTTGTATAAATAATTAATTCAATTCTTATATAACATGTATATTTGGAAATTAAAATGATTGCATTTTTTTTTAAAAATCAATTGTTTAAAATATTGTTATGTAATATATTACATAATATTATATAATATATTATACCGGACTTATTTTTTACCACGATTCGATGTCGCTGATGTGCATCGTCGCTCCGCAATTAATTAATAATCGACCGCTCAGTGGTTTATTTTAGACCACAGTCCACAATACAATAATATTGAGTATAATACCTAGTGTTTATTACGAAATAATATTATCATAGTTGCTATGCAGGTACAGCTTTCATAGGGGTTTCAGGGTTTTTGTATTAGTCTGATAAATAGGTAAGTACCTAGAAGTGTTCAATAAGTAGGACTTAGGTAGGTACATAAATGTGGTGTGCCAAAAAAAACTCGGAGGAGGTACCACAAACAAACTTCCCTCCCGTTTTGTAATTACGCCACAATATCCAGTGTACCTAGGAAAGTTGATCACTATATACAATTATGTGTTCACAGACGTATCGTGATGAATTAATATGGGGAGGAAAGGGGCTATACAATGTTTCAGGTACCTACTCAACAAATATTATAAAATTGTATCTAAAAAAAAATTTACGCGAGGGGCTAAACAAAATTCTGAGGGGGCCATATAAGCCCTTATAGCCCACCCCTCTTTCTACTCTTATGTATGCTATTTATTGTAAGGTTTTATTTGTATATACCACATGACATATGCCTATTCTTTGTTGAAAAGTAATAATTGATAAGGTACCTATATATTTTACAGAAAGAGTTATAGGTGAGTGTATCCTATTTTCACTCGAATGGTAATTAATAGGTAGGTAGAAGTTACCTATTTATTGAATGACTAAACTATAATACATGTGTTCTATAAGGGGTTTAAAATTGATTTTTAATATTGATAAAAATCTCCTAATGAATATACCTAATTTTTATTTTAGAGGTATTTACTCAAAATGCATATTAAAATCGAAAAAATAAAATAAATATTTATAACTTATATCGAAATAATAATTGTATTGTAATTGTTATAAATAAATCAATTTAAACTGTTAACAAATTAATTTAATTTAAATTTAAAATTCAACAATATTTAATGGGTGGTTATTCTGCGTAGGTATCAAAATAAGAATCGAAAATATATTTTTTAAATCTGATTGAAAATCAAAAAACAATTAAATCCATGTCTTGCAATGATTGTTATATATTGTTATCAATATATTATTTTTTAATTCAGAAATCAGAAAAAATTAATATCTATATGCGAAAATGAAATTATAATTGAAAAATTTTATCTTATAACCGGATTGTTTTATATTTTGAGCGGAGCGATGAATGTATTGATTTTACGATAATGTGTGTTTTTTTTGTTTATGTATATGTGACCGGAAAAGATGACATTTAGTCAATGTTGACAATGACTAGTCAATACAGATTTAGTGGGGAATTAACGTCAATAATCAGTACTTAATGACAATTCCTAATAAAAAAAAGGCATTGATGATAAAATTAAAAATCAAATACAATACATAAACATAATATAATTTTTTTTATTTAGGATAAATCTTATTTTTGTTTTTGAAACCATTATTATTTCTTTTGTCACACTCGAGTATTTTAATTTAAGTTCAGACATCTCAAGTCTCGGCCTCTAATGACCGATTTCTGTGTGCGTAGACTTAATGATATCAAACAATCCTCTTCGTTTTATATGTAATAAACTAATAAGTAATAACGCTCACCCTCTGTTACCTTGGTTAAATGGTTTTAATAAGACTATCTTTACCACTGATAGCAAAAATATCGCACTTACGAATATTCCTATAATTTTTCGTAAGCTTTTTTTCCAACCTTGGATAGCGTGATTTTGAATTGTTTCATTTCTGTGATTCGTTCACAATATTTAACATTATGGAAAAAAAGTTATTGGCATTACGTTTATTTTCAATTAGGTAATAATAACATTAGGTTATTGTCAAATTTTAAGCGCATTTCATTTAAATCTATTTTAAAACAGAGATTATTAAACACAATTTCCCACACTCCGCTATTTACCATTTCAAGCAAACAGTAGATTAGTCCATAATGATGGTACAATAATATTACATTTGTCAATTATTTACAATTTTATTATAAGTTATAAGCAACAAAAGCGAATAACGATAAAATAAAATCGGGTTGACCATACTATGTTCCACAATCAGACCGATCACCGATAAAGGTGTTTATATTTGTTTAATTACTGCTTTATAATATTACCGAATATAATAAGGAAATGTTGATAAAACTAAGAAATATCCGTAATTGTCTATCCTTTCGAGTCATTGACAACAATGACTAGCACGTTCAACGCCACCCGTGATTTCAGAAACAACGGAAAAAACTAAAACTAAAACCACCCATACCATTAAATTTAGAATTCATTATCAATGGCCTATCTAAGTTTCAGAGTTTATTAAAAAAAATCCGATTTAATTATAGCGTATATAAACGTACACATTTTTGACGCGTTAACGGGTCACCGGCCTATTGGAATAAACGCTGTTGACGCGTAAGTCAATATAATGTTTTGATTTTCAACTTTTAAGGTGGCTTATGAAAAAAAAATTGGATATAGTTTGTGTTTGATGAGAGGGCAAAATTAAACATTTCAGGTAGGTACCTACTTTCAAATGCGTCGCTGTAAAAAGGAGAATTTTTACACAAACTATTTTTTGTTTAAAAACTTGTTTTTTAGTGTACCTACTCAAAAATTTTTTTTTAAAACACATTTCGAAAAAAGTATCGTGATGATTACAAATTAATATATCTCTAGGCAGGTAAATACGTTGCAACAGACTTACTTTTAAATGTTTCATTTGCTTGGCCAATTGCACAACTTCGCGTGTTCCTCTCACGTTCATGATCGTCGCGTCCCTTATCGGCTCATCGAAACGGACACTGGCAGCGACGTGGAATATGACCGAAACGTTTTCCACCAAAAAACCGTACTCCTCGTCCGACAACCCAAGTCGCAGTTCGGTCATGTCGCCCAACACAGGAAACAGTTTTTCCTCCATGAGACCGGGCTTTTGTTCTTTGATAGTGTCGAATAACTGGGAACAATGTAAAAATAATTTAGACAATCGGATCACTATAAGTTACATGTAGGTAGGTAGGTAATATAATATAATCATCATCATTGCGACATTGAAATAATATAATAATATCGTTCTACTCTATTTTATTTAGGTGCACGTCATCGTGACCGGTTGCCCTACAAGAGTCAAGACGTGTATAAGATTGCATTTATTGGTTTAAAAACCAAAATGCATTTACATACCTATAGCATCAATGCACACCTACTATTTTTTTCAATAATAAAAATAAAAATAACGATTGTGGCGTATCGTTTATTAACATAATGTTTTGTATGTTGCTTATTAAATAAAATAATATAACAATAATTAATAAAGTATAATGCAACTATTCCTTGGACATTTTTCGCATTAAACCATATAGTATATATAAATTACTATTTTCGTATTTTAATACTCACAATACTGTTACAGAATTATTTATACATCTTTTGAATAAAAACAGTCGTATTAAATTAAAACTTTTTTTTACAAATAGTATGCCTAAAATATTTTATTATTATTACGATAAAATTAATATTACTTAAAACAAATTGCAACTCCTGCAACAAAAAAATTACTCTCAAAATAAATTTTTTTTTATTATTTTTCTACCAAAAGTTATTACTGCTCAACCATTAATTTAAAAAATGAATATTAAATATAGTATGATGGATTTATTTCATGCTCACCCCCTCATAATTATTAAAAATACATTTTAATACTAGAAAGTATAAGTAAACGGTAAAAGTTAATAAAATTGAGTTATAATTAATTTAAAATAAGAGTTAATTTCAAGGAAGATATAATATCCATTCATATAAAAATTATTCTTTTAAGAATATTGTGTGTCACCTAGTTTACGAGTTTAAAAAATGCACTGACCTTTTGAGTAAGTAGGTATCATGAGGCTAGTAATAGTTTTTATTTTTTGACTGTATAGTAAATTTCAATACTCGTATACAATGTAATAATATTATACACAGCATTAATTATAAACACATAATAATCATATAAATATACATTTTAATATTATGAAAACTAAAACATACTTTAGCTTCCAAAATTTCTTTGATTCTAGAAGCCGTGTCTTTTCCTTTTTTATGTCTCACCAAAAGACATATTTTGCCGATATCTGGACAGGACCGAACTAGTTTTTCGATTAAAACTTTGCCCATAAATCCGGTGGCACCGGTTACCAGGACATTACGCCCTCTGAAGAAGTCTTGTATACTCATTATGTTCTGAAAAATTTAAATAATCATTATAACAAGACGTGTATTACAGTTTAATCGTGTAAAATATGACGTAGGTACAAAGTATAACTGACTTCTCAATATTAAGGGGATATTATAATTATAATATTCGTAAATAATATTTAAAGAATTTCCTAATCACATTCCTATTGTAAAATATTCTAATAGATTGTTAATCGTTGCTATAAAATTCTTATTTATAGTAATTTGTAGATCGAATAGGTGGCAATAATGAATTGAAAATTATTATTATAATAAAATTAACGAATACAGATAGCAACAAAATTATTGTTTGATATAGGTAGTTTATGTATCATAATAAAAGCCAATGTTCAATGTACCTATATAATAAAAAAACGCGTTGAAACGCAAACAATAATATTGGCAGTACACTGTGATAAACTTAATATTTATCAAGTGAATAATATTCGGTACATTTTTACATAATATGCTGTACAGCGATGTAGCTATTAAAAGTAATAATAATAGTATAAATCACTCGAATAAATAGTAATTATCTAGGGGGCGTAGGACGACTTGTGATTATCGGAACACATTAAACAATAAAATATACATATAATATCAAATATCAAATAAACAGGTTATATGAAAGTATCGACCACGGAAAGTACCTCCAAGATAGGTGGGTAGTAAATAAACAGATTTACGAAAAATTAATAATTAGAAAGATGCATTTCTATGAGAAAGCGGTGTAATGTATAATATAGTCTTAATAATATAATAACGCATTTAAAATATGCGTATAACAAAACTATCATGTTTTTAAAACAACGTGTAATATATTATAACTACACACATTTTTACTGAGAAATTATATTTTAAACTGTTCAGTGGCGTAGCAAGGGGGAGGCTAAGGGGGCTTTAGCCCCCCCCCCCCATTGACTGTGTTGACCTTAGAATTTTATCAAGATTAATAAAAAAACAAAAAGTGTAAATAAAAGACGTATTGTATTTTTATTTTTTTGTGAGACACTTACCCACCCACCCCCATACAAAATACCTCGCTACGCCACTGAAACTAGTGATTTTATATATACATAATCGAATATTATATTTATATATTGGTGTTTATTAAACTTTAACATACTGTAGATAAACGAATATGCTGTTGCACGGGATGAGCGTGGGCCATTAGCATTTCCGAGAAGATAATGGACGGAGACTGCATCCGTGGGAGCCATATACTCTTATCAATAGGTTTGGGGAGAGTTGTGGGTCAGTACTATATATAGTGAACCCCAAAACGGCCTGTATTCAGACGTTTTTTACATGAGTTATGGAACGAATACCTTCATGACAGTCAGGTTAATAAAACTAATAATTTGGCCTTAGAATATTTCGAACAGAATTAGTTTGAACTTAGAAAAATATACTAGTGAATCGAATATTTTTCTGAACACTTAGAATTATTTTGTGCGGACTATTCTATGGTCATAATCATACCAATTTTAAAGTGTTTTATCTGAATACTAAAAATATAACGACTACAATTTTATTCAAATAAGACTACACTTTATTTCACCTGAGTTCATCCTTTATTCCACTGTACATCACCTGTACGAGTTGGCTTACAACACATATATACAATTATTTGTAACTACGATACGAATCATTATAATATATTAGCAACATTTATCCAAAGGCGTTAATTTAAATTATTTGACTAACTACACAGTGTCACAGTTAAAAAGTAAATTTTTATTTAACTTTTAACTTATCTCATTAGTTAATTTTCTAATTAACATAAGAACAGTTAGGCTAGTCGTGTTCACAACTTGACTCAAGTTAATTATCTTCATTAATCTATCCACCTTTACACTTTTAACAAATATATAATCTGCATATTCAACTTTAAAAAGTTGTTCTACAATTATATATACCTACGGTTTCGTTAGTCGTATAAGTTATCTAAAAATCCATATGTTAAGTCTGTAAGTCTGAACTTATTATTAAGCAATGTATATTATTCATCAATAGAGCCCTGATTTAAATGCCCTAAAAACTGTAAAAAATGCTTTAAGGAGTAATAAAAAAATGCCCTAAAAACTCCTTCTCGACGCAATAATATTATATTAACTTAAAAAATGACAACATTTTTTTTTTATAGGCATAAAACTATACCCAAACGATAGGAAATCAAAGTTTTAATTTTTGGTATTAATTACACTTTATTTCAACTAAACTAATAATAATACGAAAACTAAATACCAAACTGAGGCACGCACAATAAATTAACAGTACCTATCGCTGAAGATAGATAAAAACGGGTACTAAAGACGTTATAGCTTTCATATTATTTATAGAGCAATTGACAATTATTGGTACGGGTGAAAAATACTTAAAAACTATTCAAATATTATATGAAAACAATATTTCTTGATATAATATTTTACATTTCCTAATTTACAAAATCTCATACAATGTATTACCTAATATAATATGCACTAAAACGTCATAAAATTATATGAAAATTTTATAACAAAGCTCTAAGAACGAAAAAAATCATTGAACAATTGAAAATAAAAGTTTCACTTTTGAAGACATATCAGCTGTTACATGAAATGAATATTATGCACTTGGAATTCATATTGGACTTGGAAGTCCTAGTGCACACCCTATTAATATTACACATTGCACTCAAATCCGGTCCCTTATTATGAGTATTTAAATTCACAAACACACAGAGTTCAAACTAGTTGTGAATGTTGTGTAATTTTTGTTTTACCATAGCTACAGATTACAGGACTTAAAATATACTATATTGTGTTTGAAAATATTTGTACAAAACAGTCGCGGATAAAATTACGGATAAAATATATTATAATCACGAGCGTCTTAAATTAATAATCAATAATAATAATAATAATAGTAATAACAATTGTCAAACCTTACCTTCTGCGCGATAAACGACGAACACAATAAAAAAAAAAAAAGAAGAAAACAAATAAACGTATCGTACGAAGTGGCGACAAATTAAACTTCAGCGGACAAGACGTTACCGTCTGAACGCAGTGTAAAAATGGTTATGCGGCTCTGATACAGAAAATAACGTTCGACGCAACGAAATAATATTTTATATTATTATACAACAACGATCTATTATGTTAAACACACACAAGGTTTCCTTAATTAAAATTCAAGACACCAAATGTTTCTCCTAATGTGAATCACGCGGACACGACGTCTACAATACCATAATATTATTTTACCTGTCGTTGTGTTGCTAGAAAATGTCGCGATGGAAATATTTGATCGGTCGTTTCACGTTGTTATGAATAATTACTGTTAACTGCCTGCCATCAACGAGCGAACTGCGTTTGGCGTATTTCATAAAACAATAATAATTATATGTCGGCGTCCGTTATTTCAATATTCACTAGTAGGTATTCATGCGTCTATGGCGGTTTCTGAAGTATATAATATTTACTTTTGAAATGATAAATTTTCATGTTAATACTCGCAAAATTCCAAATATGATGACATGGATGAGAATGCAAAACGACCAAGTCGTTACCCGCAGGGCTTGCAAACGTTATACCTAATAACGCTATGATTATAACGTTATATTTGACGAAAAAAAAACTATTGAAACTTGTAAACGTTATTATAACAGAAAGCGATAATCAAAAATAATTAAATACCGCGAAACAAAACATAACGATAACAGCATATATTAATATATATATCATTAAATAAAACATTGGACGTTGGATTGTCAAAATATATCTGCAGTCTAGATCACGAGCAAGGGACTATAGACATACTTATGCGATGGGCCGACGTACTTTCCTCTTAAGCGACTAGACCTCAGATATATATAAGTAATTGAAATGTGTGTTACACCAACATCAAATAAAAACAAATAATAAACTCCACTTCAAATACTGCATGAAGCAAGCGAATAAATATATAATAAAATATAATATACATAAATCTATGATACCAGCAAAAGAATAATTATAAAATTTATAAAGACAAACATATATTAGGGAATTACAATTTCCAAATAACTCATAATATATAAAAATATTAATCAATATTATAATTCAAAGCACTCCTAATCTTTACATGCTATCCAATCTTTACTGTCTTTATATTATATCGCTAATACAAAGAGTCGACAGTGCACAAGCAAAACGTGAACTCATAAATGGTATAATATATTGTAATATAAGTCGTAAAATAATAGTAACGTGCATCGATCCACACCAATCAGAGATGTATCCTTTCCAACAAGGATCAACGAGTACTTTTCACAGCTATACGAGGTAAGTGAAGACACATATATTTTACACTCTATGACAGATTATCAACTCCGTACTCAACTAATAATATTCTACCTAACCTAACCATTCCCTAGTTCAAGTATGCCACGCCCCCCTGGAGACCGTGTTCAAGGCCACAATAGCCCGATTCGGCCAATTCACGGAGTTTCATACCCCTGTTATTATTAAAATCATAACCTATGCATATTATGGGTAACCTATTTCTCAACTAAAAACACAATTTTTAATTATATACCTCCATCAAGTGTAGATCGACCTAAATGTCTGTATAAATTGGAAAGGAAATTTGAAAACTTTTTAAAAATAATTCGAATCTATTCGTAACACCCTTAGCAACCCTATTCTGACATTTCGGAACCAAATCAGATATACTGATATATTATACAATATTACGATGTGTAACAAAATGGTCTAACAAATGGAATAACTTTGAAACATTTTTTTTTATATACATAATTTATTCATTATAATTGACGCTTGCGCTACAAATATAGTACAAAATATTAAAATGTTTTATTTTAATTTTTTTAATACTGAGAATACCCAATTTGTAAATTTAATTAAAAACGTTTATTTAAGTACCTAATGTAGTTTTTTTTTACAATTTTTTAAAATGTCAATATTTGTATGGAATAAATTAATTAGAAACTCTTAAATTGTTTATTATTCATATAAATTCCATATTTTTGCCATCTTTTCAAAAATGGTAATACTTTTTGAAATAATGATTGTCTTACGTTTAAATGGATTACTTGGTCTATAAAAATTAATGTTTGTCTGTTTCTTTGTCCTCTATAGAATCAGAAATAATGACTGAACGGTTATCAAAAGTTATATCAACAGACCCCTTTTTCATCCCTTTATGTTTCCATAGATTGACACCCACATAAATTGGGGAGCCTAGAAGACAAGGTATAAGTAACATGTTCAATCTTAGTTAACCCTTTGAGTGCCATAGTGCTAAACTACAAATCGTCCGTTTAATTTGGTTGTAAGAGGTATTAGTGAATTATTTGTTATGTACTGCGATCTAGTAGCAAATTCATTCTAGATTAGAATAGGAAAGAAATACATACTAGTGCACTTCGTTTAATTTTGATTGAGATAATTACGAAATTCCAATAATGTCACTTGTATCCCTTGTATTCAATGCGCCTCAATTTAATTTTGGCTGATGCACAATGCACATGGAATATTTTTTATTTATTTGCATGGTCACCATTGGTTACTGATAATAAAATAGTTATTATTAATATGATTGAGTATAATTTTCTGTATGTTAAGATAGTTAAATTAGGTACCTACCTAAGTTATATTTTGTTATTAATATGCCTTTAAAGGTTTTTTATAAAAACATAAAATTGACTAACATATTTAAAGGTAATATGCATGGTTGATACTTGAGATAAGTATACTAAAAATAAATCAGTGACGTCAGTTTAAGAGGGGTGCAAGGTGGATATTTTCCCTTGTCTGATTATAAAAGAAGTTTAATATTGTTGGACCAGTTGTTAGTGAAATAACATAACTATAATTTTTAAAATGTTGAGGAAATATAAAAATGTAAAATATAATATTGTGTATTACACTAGAAAATTAATTTCAGGTTAATAATTAATATTCTTATTTTTTTAGTTCAAATTTTCAAATACCTATATACACGCTCATAGTGTGATACTATAGAATTAAAAAAAAAAAATGATTTGGTACTTTTAAACTTATCTATGCTTTTGAAAAAAAACCTCTAAAACAGAAATTACCCATAGGTAGGGGTTTAATATTTTTAGTTTTTACTATTACGTTTCAGCAGTAGTGTTTCCTATTGTAATTAATTTTGTTCAACTACTCCATAAAAAAATAGAATTACTTCACTGAAGTAGGTACTATAATTAATTAGCATCGTCTTATTCGCTATGAAATGAGCCTATTTTAGCCTGATATATGTTATGTAAGATTGAAAATTGTATGGAGATAAAAGTGTAATAAATTGGAAATTAGCTTGTGAGCGAAGCGATTTGTTTTTATGGTTCAGTTATATGGGTTGGTCAAAAATATTGCCCTTCCTATTAGAAACTGAAATTAAGTAACTAAAAAAAATACTCAATCGATTACGACAAAAAACAACTGAAAACAATTCAAATGAATCGAAACTGTAACTATCGAAAAAATAGTGATAATTTAAAACACTTTGATAGTATCCTTTTAAATGTTTAAAAATATTTTTATATTATTGTATTCTTTATATCATGTAGTTGTGACTCGACATTGCTCTTTATTGGGAAAAAGTCTTATAAATTAATTTTCTTCTATGAAAAAATTATCATTTTCCTTCATCGAATTAATTAAATCGACATTGAAAAAATATTGTCTGGGAGTAGATATATAGAAGTGCAGCATATTTTATTCAATTTATATATACAAATAGGTATATGGTTTAATCTCTGTATTGTAATACCAGGATTAATTTATAACTGGATGAATGCAGCATACAATTTCTCATTAAATGCTAATTTATAATAATTAATAATTATTATTAATATAATCAAAAAACATAAATCGCTTTTCCAGATAGATGATGTGTTCATAATGTCTATATTAATATTATATAGGTTATAGTAATTAATATCAAAATTGCAATAATAATTTATATCTAATTGGATTCTTTAATGTGTGTATTTTTAAATCATTTAATACTGACGAAACGTCTGCTCACATAAAAACATCAAATTTTGTTTAGGCTTGCAGATATTATTTCTGCTTGAAATTGAGTTCTCGCGAAAAAAAAGTTATTTATTACGATCCGCCGCGGGCGAATTGCACGTCTCGGTTTCAATTATCCCCAGAAAATAACGCCGGGTTATACTGCAGCTAGTGAGTTATAAATTTAATTACTTTAGAAACCGTTTATAATGATATTCGAGGGATGGCCAATAAAAATTGGTTATGATAATAGATAGTCATTATAACCGAAAAGTTAAAGAAAATTTACAAGCTCGATAATATTATAATATGTTACATTTGTATCACTAAATCGAGACTTTGATACAGTACAAAAATAAAAAATCTCGATTCTCGAACATTTTTTAGTATCATAGTATTATATTATTTTACTCGAGACCGGTGCCAGTTTTTCAAAATTTCCGAAATTCTATAAAATTTTACAATTTACTAATCTACTACCCGATACTTATTTAGGGGAGGTCGATAGGGTGTATTATACCGAAAAAAATGACTTCACGGTAATAATATTCCCAGGCCTTATTGTAGAATTGTCAGATTTTGATAGCTATTTTTTTTATCTGAATAAAGAAGACTTTCATCAGCCCACATCAAACTCCGATTTTTTTTTGATTTTTTTTTTTAATGGTTCAATATAATTTGTAAAAAAAAACGCTTAAAATTGTATTATTTTTGAAAACATATTGTAAAGTTTATGATTAAAATATTGAAAAACGAAGTTCGATGCAGCCTGTAGAATATTACCTCTATCAGTTTAAAAAATAAAATTACAAAATTTAGTTGATTCTACTTAACAGGATACTTATTTCCCTTGAGCGTATTTTTGTGTACCAAATTATATTGGCACCGGGCACTTTGAGTTAAATATTGAGGGCAATAATTGAACATTTGATGTGTATCACCAATACTGAAACACAAGGCAGTCTACTTGTTGAATTATGCATATTATATTATATTTAAATTCTGATTTTTATATGGATTTAAAGACGATATTTTCGAATGATTAGATTTTTCACAACATTAAAAGAATATTCTGTGGCGATACTAATTTTGGTTTTTAAAATGAAAACCTTCGCATTTCTTAATTCAATCTGTGATTCGCATGATTTTTTGAAATATTTGAGGTATTGTCCTCGACATTTGAATGAAACATTTCTGAGTTATTCTACTTTAAATACTAAGGATATTATTTACTATTTTGTTTTGAAAATTGCAGAGTGCAAAACTATCAATACTTAAGCATTTTGTAATATCAAAAAAATTCTCTGAGTAAACTTGAGTAGGTATTAAAATAATTATCACCAAATATTTTATATTGCTCACTTGATTATAATTACCAAGCTAATATATATTTCTAAAGTATTTAATTGAATGTTAATACAATTTAGAATACAATTTTATTTTAACTCAGAATTTCGTTCAAATTTCAATTACAATTATACGCGTCAAGTTTCAGAAAATTCATATGAATCACAATTTGCATTATAATATTATGTAGGTTCTCATTTGAAAAATCAAAGTGGTTGGAAACTCCTTAAATGTTGTAATAAATAAATAAACCCGAGTATTCAAAAATAATAAATATCGTCTTTAACTATATTTCAAAATTAAAAAAAAATCAGAATTGAATATATGCATAAATTAAACATAGCAATCATACTTAAATAACCACCCAGCTTATTACGTACATATTTATTTTTATGATTGTACTATACATATTAGTATAAAAAAAATTATTTAACATTTTTATAGCCCTATATTTTCATTTTATTAAAATTAAAAAAATTATGTTATATATTCAGTTAAAATCTATATGACCAATAGAGCATCGATTTTTATGTAATGCTGTAATTTTTCTTTTTCACATATTTTTCGGATTTTTGTAATTTTTACAAGTGATAATAGTTCGATGCTAATTACACATTTTTTTGTATTTGTTGATAAAATTTTAAATTTATTGCATATTGAAACAACAATTTAAAAAAAACATAAAATAATATTTCGTTAAGTAGATAATTCAAAAATTAATTTTTTAGACCCTAAAATATAGTCATTTATTGAAATTAATATAAATTAATTTAGTAGGTATCTAATTATAATTATTGATTAATTTGTTTTAAGTTATTTTAATACCCATCTGGACCTACAGGCTCCAGCTCTAGGGTAGTGCAAAAAAATCAAATATTCAAAAAATTCAAGCTTTTCAAATCATTGCCCTAAGAAAAATCACAAATGCCCTTCCCTTTGTATCCAATCTTACGCTTCATAATGATCTAAGAATAACAACAGTACTTGACGAAGCTAAATGCTACTACAAAAGATTTCACACCAACACAACTACCTCTTCATCCTAATCCTCTAATTTAAAAACTATCTACCTTGTCCATTCCAGGTAATCCACCTAGACGGCTTAAGCGAAGATGATGTCGAGACCTTCTGTCTAAAAATTAAAATTAGCTTAACTTAAAACTTAAGAACACAAAATAGGTAGTATCACCAATGGGTGGTTTCTTCCATCGAAAAATTCATATGTAGGTAAGTACCCTATGCACATTTGCTTATTGTTCTAGTTAAGAACAGATTGTAAATTTCTTGTAAAAAAAATAATAAAAAAGTTATTTTAATAACTCATACATTTATAAACGTGTAATAATTATTATCTTGCATTATTATTTTGCATTGTTTTACCATATAACACAATTAAAATTATTTTTTCTTACATATTTATTGAATATTTTCACGACTTTGACTGCATATTGTATATGGCATATTTTGTTAAATTTTAGTGCATACAAATCAGATCTCCAATGATCAGTAAGTGGTGTTATTAAATACATATAGACTATATAGTGTTATAAAATTGTAAATAATAAAAAAACACTAAATTCCCAACATAACGTTTAACAATATTTAACTACCATAAATCAATTTATTGATATTGTATAAACTATAAGTAATTATATTATATTATTATTGTTATATTATATTATAATATATACGTATATACATATTTATAACAATTTTAATAGATAATTAATATTGACTTTTATATTCAAATCCAGGATTATACGAATAATATCACTTGAAAATGAGAAAAATTAAAAATGGAGCGAACTTGCTTAAAAATCACTCAGTATAGATAATGAAACATCAATTTAAAAAATTTTAACTTAATACAAATAATACATTTGTACGGATTGTCTCACAGTGTTTTCACGAGAATAACTTGAATAAGAATGGATTTCTAAAAATTATCACGACTGTAGAGCCATGATACTAAACCGTTGATATTACAATATAATAAATGTTAGGGCTTTGAATTTTAAATATTTGTCTTGACAATTATCAAAATTGAATGTTTCACTGTTTATGACAAATTTAATGAAATTATGAAAAATATATTTTTTTCTCTTAAACATATTAGGTATTATACATATATTAATAGTAATAATTATTGGTTACCCACAGAAAAAATGTATAATGACATATCAACCAAGGTTTACGAATGACTATATTAATGGTTATATTATATTAGCCATTAGATATAACGTATAAATAGTATTATATTATCGGTTAACTTATCGCTTAACAACTGAGTCCCTGTTGGATATTATTTACTAACTATTAGTTATTAGTACTTAATACAATAAACCAACTTTTAAAAATGTTCTTTAGTTGTATGATTATGACTGATAACTTTTAGATAACATGATACACAATTTTTTTAAATTTTTATATTTTACATATATTATATATTTCATAAAATTTTAAAGGCTTACCTGTATAATGACTCAAAACGCAAAAACAGACAATTCCAGTTAGTATTATTGGTTATAGATAGCCATTAGTATATCAATAATCTATATAGTTCGATGAATATTTTTAGATTTTTAATTATTATTCTATCATGTTTATTCAAATATCGCTGCGTTGTTTGTGGTGTAAGCCGGGTGGCGGCAAGAAGAGTAAATAAGCTATTTACTCTTCTTATAGGCTATAGCAGCAGCAGCAAAATTGGTTTAAATTAACACGTCGGTCGCCGCATTGAAAAATTATAATTAATTAATATGTTAAAAATAACAAAACGTATTCGAGTAACTATACCACTATAATATTATATCGTTGTAATAATAATATGTTTTACCTATAACTTAATAAAAATTTAACGGACTCGGCTAAATGTTGCGATTTGTTACTGAATTTAATTTTCGAACGGAATTCGTTGTCGGATCATTGACCAGGTACCTACAACTCACATTATATTTACTAACGCTATTAGAACGGTTAATTCTGTATACGCGTGGGGGACCATCTGCTGCAAGATTGATTCTGAGGTTGAGCTTGGCCTCCGCGGATGACTCGCGGACCCTTGAATTCGATTAAAGACAAAGTACCTAAAATATCTACCTACAGAAGTGTATATACCAAAGCGATGTAATACCCGCGATTGTCTACATAAACGCACAGATCACGCCGGGTTAATAGAGTTTACCGAAATTGATTTACCCAAACCCCGAACCAAAATAACCTTATTAAATCAGTGCTGAAAATAATATTAATATGTCCTTGTAATCGAATCGCCAGTATCGGTAACGTTTTATATAGTAGGTACAGGTAAGTATTATAGCTGTGTTTATTTCGTTAGACTGCTCAACGACTGCAATACAACATCATTATCGTATAATTGTTAACGATAATTGTTTACACAATAATTATATTGTAGAGAATCATAATAATAATGATACATTATCATGCGCGAAGGCTGTCAAAGCCTTGGTTATCGATATTAAAAGAAAAACAATTTTAGAAAATCGTAATTTGTTAAAAACAGAGGTGCAATTCGCGATTGCACACTTTTACCTGCGAAAAACCCAACGTGGTTGAGAATTTTTTACGTATATTAGAGAAGGTGTGGCCAATATTTTTTAAATCCAGGGACAATTTTCATATGTATTGCGTATAGACTTATTGCGTGCGGTCTAGTGCTCTACCAAATATAATAGGTATAGATGTTGGTATTTTTAAACAAATATAATTGAAGATGAAAATTGAAACCTGAAGGGACCAGGAATGGTTATTAGTCTGTGCGATCTGATATCAAAGTTGATATACCCACAAGTTGTTCCAATAGCATGAAGTTCTGCACCATTACCGCAAACCAATTTGATTTTGTTAAATAAGTTCGGATTATGCTAAAATTGTTTAATAATTATTGTTGTGTCTTTGTAAACCTAAAACATTCACAGACGATTTTCATTTCTATTTTCATTCAAAGACGATCGTGGATATCAAAATATATTCATTATTTATAAACTCATCATTATCATTAAGTTAACATTTCCAGCATTACAATAGTGATTCAAAATTTAAAATGGGTTATGAATGTATGCGAAAAAAAATAAATGTGTAAATAAAAATGTATTTCTCAAAAAAATAAATAGTTTCTAAAATATGCAGGTCTATTGAGGTTTCAATCAACTTTTCAGAATATTTAGTGAAATGTGGTATGTTTTTAACTTATGTTTTGTAGTTTTTTGATTTCCAAATTGGATTTTTGTTGAACAAAAAACTGAATCAAAAGTGAAAAATATACAGGGAAAAGTTGCAAGCTGTGTTGGTATACTTGTGCAGTAGGTATCTGCAGGTGTTCCGAGACTTGGAAAATTTGGCCAAGTGTATCCCACATGTGACATGTATTCGTGTCAGTGGCACAACCATTGAACCATGATTTGCCTAAGGCAGTGGTTCTTAAATCACGGAACACTTATAATTTTCTAAGATTTTTGCGGATTACAGCCGCAAAATAAAAACATACTTACATATAGGACAACAGCTTACATATCACTCAATAGAAAATAAAATAATTGTAGGGTAGGCACAAGTACAGATGACGAGACCGAAAATTATTCTTTTTTATAAATGTTTTTATTTTTTCACTGGTTTTCAAATTTAGTCAAAACACTTTCTCTAAGTTAACGGAACACCGATTAAGAACCACTGGTCTAAGGGTATCAAACATGACTCATCCTTATCCTATAGGTATCACAACTAAATACTAAGTTTATAAAAAATAGAACTAATCAATATTTTTAAATGTGATATTCAAATCCACATAACTATCATAAACTATCGAATAGTTGTTGAAGCACAATAGAATAAGTAAATGGAATAAAAACCTAATTATGTAATAGTCCTCAAGATTTTCCTTCGAAATGTCACATTTGTGTAGTATTTTTATATTCATATAAAAATACTTCTAGGAAGTTTGATTTCAATAGATATATTATTATTCTTCGTCGTATTACAATTTATATATAATAAAATATTCAAAAATAATATTCAAATTAAACCTAATTGTTTACATTTATTCAATCGTCAATAAGGAGTGGTCCGGAGCCAACCTCCTTGGTTGCGCTAGGTACTAATTAATGTACTAATACGTATTAAATCCATAAAATGTACGACCAGATAGAGCTGATTAGTGATCGCGAATATTTGTATGGTTGTATATTATACATTTATACAATAATAATTTATTACCATAATTTCGAAAAGTATAAATGTTTTTGAAAATATTTATTTTACATGGTCTCATCTCTCAAGTCGTTACGAAACAACGTTTTAATTGAATTTAGGACAAGATAAGTTTAAGAGTTAGGTAGTTACTTATAAATATTTATAGTTTAAATGAGTGGAGTAGAGGACCAACATTTTACAGTGTAACCGTGTACCATTCCACCCTGTTCATTAACACTTCAAATACTATTATAAGTTATAATACATAAACAAATTTTCCTAAAATTGATTTTTATGTATTGAAATGCTAATATTCTACTTTCAAAGATGAGATTAAAACTGTATGTTGTCATTCAAAAAAGTATAAATAAATAAATAAATAAATAAATAAATAAATAATACAATATTATAATCACCCGGGTATTATACATATTATTATTATTTCAATCGCTAAGCTAATTTATTATCCAGAACAAAGTACCAAATTCCAATTGAGATGAGACATGGATCATTGAATCACTTTAGTATGTATTATGTGGTGACACTGAGTAAAGCTTTTGCCAAAAATGACAATAAAAGTCTAAGAAAACGTAGGTACTCAACGTTTTGCTGGCCGCTGCAGATAAACTGACCAAAAATATAGTTATGACTCAATATGACGTTTTAATTCAGTTCAAGACTGCAAGGGATTTTCATTCCAGACTGAGAGCGAAATATTTCTAGTGCATTAGTCATTTATTTGAAATATCCATTTTTAAAAGTTGACTGTTCAATCACAGAACTCACTATCGTTAAAAAAAAAATAAACACAAAATGTGATTATTTTAAATTAATCTTGACGATGTATATTTATTTGCACAATTTATTATATCATGGCAGTCATCGTGTACATTTTTTTAATGTTTTTATAAATATCTTATTACACAACAGACTATATGATAATAATATCATGACTTAAAAGTATATTTTCAATATCGTATTAAATACTTTAATATTCAAATTCTCGAGGATATGATTGAATATAAGCAATACGCAATACAAACAAATAACAGTGTTATCCAAATTCTGTCAATCCAAACCAATCTGAAAAAACACGAATTTTAGGTTATTATTTTACAGTAATTATTGTATGAACATAATATCTTGCAACTGAAACTGACTTTTTCATTTTCTTCCTCGCTTGCTTTATTTTGTTGGGATTGGTATTGAACAAATATTTTTGCGCTCCAGTAAGGCAAGTTATAAACGTATCTTCTACATTTACATCGTTGAAGTCGAAATCGAAATCGTCTTTTTCATCTTCCGGGATGTGTGTGAGCAGACTTAAGAAATTTGTGTTTTTGAACGTCCATGTCTGCAAAGTGAAATTCGACAACGCCATTGTCGCTATATATATTTTTCGTTGCAAATTTACCAAGTTGCTGAAAACGAGTATACAATTTGATGATCAGTGTTTGAAAATGGTATGAAATATAAATGATTAGCTATTAATGAAATATAAAATAAATAATAAATGATTAATAATTTGATTTGAATTTATATTCAAAAATAATTTAATGATTATCAAAAAATAATCTGAGATTTGAATAATAATTTTAAAAAGTAGTTGATTTTCAAATAAATAATTTTAGTCCAACACATTATATTAAATACTTTCCAAATACTTAATTTTAAAAGTTTTTAAATACATTTACTAATTAAATTTACAACACTGTCACTACATAACGTAAACGATTTTTCAAATCGCCAGAAACTGTTTTAAAAAAGTAAGGTCCTATTTAATTATTTATGTTTGATGTTTTATAAAATAGCCAGTATAACGTTTTATAAATGTTCAAATAAACAAATATTATAACAATACATTTCCTCTTGTTGTTTTTTTGTTTAAGAAAAAAAAACTAAGATAGTTATTAAGGGACGGAAAACTTTTTTCTTTGCTTGAAAGCGGCAAACTAGTGAACTTTTACTTAGACCACCAGTGTTTTATTTTTTTATTTGAGCACCGACAACTACAACTATAAGTTGAGAATGACCCTAAGAACTGTTATATCCATAAAAAGTGAAAAGTAATCAATAAGTAATTCAATGTGGTTCCTTTTTTACAGATAATATTTAATAATTACTACATTTTCATAGAGTCTTCACGTGACCTGTTTTTTTTGCAACAGGGTTAACAGAAAAAACTCTCACACCTCGTAAAGTGGTCCGATTACGAAACATTTTTTTGTTTTTTGCAAGAGAAACAATTCTTACGACTTACAGGGTAAATTTGACTTGAATTTTATTTCCAAACTATATACGTAAAATGATTTTAAAATATAAATATGGTCAATTTTCAGAAGCTTTTTTTTAAGCAACGAAATCAAAAATCAAAGTCCAATGCGCCCTTTAAAAAACCACCCTCTTACTAACAAAAAAAAAAAATGTATTTAGTCAGACCATTTTACGAGGCTTGAGAATTTTTGCTGTAAATTCCAAAAAATCCTGCTTTTCATTTTTGTTCTGCTGTTGACATATATTGTGCGTCTGTGCAGTGGGTGCGTTGATGGCCAAGTACCCGCGTACATAATCACACTCACACTAATCGTCATTTACAACTAACACTATTGCCACAAGCGTTGGTGAGGACATTTCATGTTGATAAAATATTGCCCCTTATTAAAAGTACACATTAGTAGGCCCCTTAATGATTATATTTTTTAATTTAATAGTCAATATCGATGACAACCATACTGTTGTCATTATATTTTCTACCTAAGCCAAGCAACAAAGAAACGAAAATTGCGTTCTTACAAACACTTTAAAAAGTATAAAAGTTTAAACGTTAAGTATAACTTGCGTTGTAAACCTACGTTCAGTGCATTGTTATTTAATAATAGTTTGTCCATTAAATAAAAAAACTGAGAACTTGTAACAGAGATCCCTAAATAGACATTAAATACTCTGCTGTTGACATTTAAGTACTTTGAAATGCCTATACTGCAAAATCAAGGCACTAGTTTTTTCGCTTTACATTTAAAAACAACTATCAATATTTAGACGTTTTGTCCATACTTTCAAACATTTAACATGATATTTTATTTTAGATAATAATTATTGTGTTGATATAAGTTACTTGTTAATACGAAATAGTATAAAACAAGTTAGGAAAGCGTACTGTGCTGAATTCGTTGTTTCTAAACGTATTTCAATATAACGCAATAAAATATTATAATTAATTACTATACAATTTATGTACATTGTACAGCGTATCTATACGGACAATAAATAAATAACCAAATGTCAACAATCGTAACTATGTAATGGTAATTGACAAACGTACTGGCGGGGATATAAGGGGCTCTAAACATGTTTAGGAACCTAAAATCATAGGAAATTTATAATTAAATTTAAGTCGGCTACGGAAAAACAGTTTGAGTATATTTTATTCTTATGGTTTCATTGTATACGGCTTGGTGTTTAATATATTTTATATTCAATTTTTATATAGGCGCAACAATGACCAATTTTATTCTATGATTCAATCGGGCAAGCGTTCTCCAATATTATATTGACGTAATATTATAATTCTCAAAATATTATTTTCTATTTTTGAACTACCTGGTAAAGCTAGCTTATCTATCCCGTTTTTAGGCATTAGACATTTTCGATTTTTATTAGATTTTTGTTCTACAAAAGCTTAGAAATGTAGTACAGATATTACAACATATAAATAAATATCTAACTGTACCTAATAGGTAAGTAGTCTAAAAATGTCGTATCCATTTAGATCGAGCCATTATTTAGATGAGGAGGGCCTCAAAATTAGTTTGAGAAATTTAAAGTTAACTGTTCTCTGAATACTACCTGCATTGTCATAAAATATTATATACCATAATATAGATCAGTGATGCACTGATGTAGCCTGAGGGGTGTTTTGGGTATTGACCTTCCCCCTTCAATCGTATATTTATGCAATCGAAAAAATATATTTATGATATATTGATACCTATGCTTCAGATTTCTCTAAGATAATAATAATATGTTCTCACATAATTATATTTCATACTTGATGCTATATTAATATTATAAAGATTAATGACTAAAGAAATATTTTAAATGTTTTCAGACTAGCTGGTAGCTATTATAAGATTAGTTTTTTTCGCTACAAATTATTTGATGTTGATAAAAATGTTTTTTTTTTTTACTAAAAAAATGCTTGAAAAAAAAGTTTGTAGTTTAAATTTGTACAAAATTTATCAACATTAGAGATAGAGCTTCGCGGGGGAGGGGGTATTTATGCAAATATTATATTTTTCATATGCTTCAGTTTTCTATTTAATATTCGATATTATATTTATATAAAGGTTGATAATTACAATTAAGTGTGTGAAGCCCCCCCTCTACAAGTTATGTTTAAATATACAATTTAAAATCTACATAAAAAAATCCTGGATATGCGCTGGCCATAGATATATTTGATATATTATGGATTATGATAAAGCTTTAAAATCACAAACACAGAGTTTATCGTTATTGGGTGTCGTTTATTAATCACAATAATTCTTGATGGGATATGTTTGGAGAAAAAAATAATAAAATGTTTTATTTCAGACTAGCTGATAATAGCTGTAATGGGTATAATAGTTGTCTATCAAATGTCAATGTGATCGAGAAAATGGTTATGTATAACATAGCCAGACACATAAAAAATAAATTAAAAACACATTAACACTAGCCAGAGAAAATAGGGTAGGTGTGTCTAAAATAATTACTTCTATCAACTATTGTAATATTATAATATGACGTGTTTGTTTATTACGTGCATAATAATATTGGTCGTTTGAACTATAACTTCACGTAGGTACCTAACTGTTACTACCGTTCGTGACATTCGTATTAATTATTTCGAACTGTTTAAGTTATGGTAATTTTATTATTTTTCATTTTTGAATTCCTGGCCTTTAACGACACATGGATATTCCAACGACGCAGTATGAGCCCATAAATTACAATATCAATATTGACCATATTATAATAATAATTATACTGTTAATATAAAGATTAAAATTAGTAAATCATGGGTTTTATACGCAGACGACCAACAATACATTTTAATAATATAATAATATGCCATTCGGACTTTATCATTTTTTATTATAGAGCTGTAAGTTTAATAAGCGCACTAAAAAAGACATTAAAAATACATTTCAAATCTCAAAAAAAATTCAGTATAAAATAAAAATTCCAAAAACACATTAAAATATCACGATTAAAAATGTATAAATGTATCGAGTTTCTTTAAAAATAATCATCGAATCAAGTAATTAAAAGGGAAAAAAAAGTCCAAACAAATACCTACCGATCTAGAAAATCAAAAACGTAAAAACAGTTTTAAATAAAAGTTTCGAAATTATTTAAAAAATACTAAAAATTATTTACAACTACCTATTTTAAAAATGGTATTATTATCTAATGATATCTATAATATTATGTAAATTCAAAAAATTGTATCAGAAAAATTAACCTAAAAAAACATTATTAGTAAGATAGTAATAATTGTCACACCGCAGTCGTAGTCGTTGATTGTTAATAACACAAAGTATTGTAAGCTATTGTGTAAGCACTTATAATAATATTTCATATAGGTAACAATTATTAAATGTATAAGCTATTACAGACTTTTTTTTATTTTCTGTATGTGTTTGTCACATAGGTACCAATGTACTATTTCCATCTAATACATAAAAAAATTTTCTATAATTTATTATTTAAATAGCGAAACAATTATATCGATTGACAGTCTTAAAATAAATTCGAAGTATGGCAATCAACTGTTTCATTTTTTTAACAAATGTTTTGAAATGTGATTGAATTGAAAACATTTCAAATAAATGTGTGACTCACATGGTTTGTGGTTGTCTGATAATCTTCAGTACGAAATCGAGGAGCATAGCCGGCAAAAGTTGTTGGATAATGGTGAGATAGTAAAAAAGCCGTTTTGAACCCGTAATTAACATTCTCGGCCTCCATAAAATCTCATCAAACGGATGCAACATAAAATACTTTACTGCTATTTGCATAATTTGACCGTTGGTAATCGACTTCTTAACCGACGATGAGTTGTACACCGTCAGTGGGTTATCCGACGACGAGCTAAATTCACAAGATCATAATAATAAAATTAAAAACAGAGATAAGTAATATCTATTATGGTATGATAAAACAAAAACAATTAAACCACTGGTAAAAAGATGATTGCTTTAAAGTAAATACCTGAAATATATTAAGGTTTTTAGAAATATATTCTTTTAACAATATATTGTATGTCACGACGAAAGTTTTTTACTATTTTTAATGCTATCGTACGGTTTTTATTTAATTTACCGAAGCAAAATATTTTTCTGTGAATTTCAAATATCAATATTTGAATAATTTAATTTCAAACAATTAGGTAAGTACCACTATAGTTATAGTAATTCTACAGTAAGATCTCCTCTAGCGGACACCTCCAAACGGCGGACGTTTTTTTGAAAACAAATTAAAGACTTTCTATATAAACTGAACCCTCTGAATAACAGATAAAATTTCAGTGATCGAAAATGTCCGGTATTTAGAGGTTTCACTGTAACTATTAACTAGTATTTAGAGTATTGATGAGCAAAGAATTGGACTGCTATTTTGCAGGTTATCTACCTCTGCAATACTCCACTCATCAGCTTATCAATTATCATAACATAAATTACCATTTTGAATGACAAAATACGATTTTATTAAAGCAGAATAATGTTAATAAAGAATCTCAATGTATTCAAATCGAATTTCAAACGAGTTGTTAATTAGTTACAACTATATAAGTATTTACATTTTAAAGTTTTGATGAGCAGTGTAGTGGACCAATAGTTTCCAGTACAGTCACTCTAGTCCGTTCATCCAAACTTTAAATACTTAGATATAAGTACCTACCTAACTCTATTTCTCCTCTCATCAAAACTTTAAAATGTAAATACTTATAAAGTTATAATTATTATCAACAACTCGTTTGAAATTCGATTTTAAATTTTGAGCAGAGCAATGAATCTTTTATTGGTTTTACAATAATGCGAAATTTGTTTTTGTATTTGTCCTAACGTTTTGGAGCAAATCAAATGCCATATGAGGTACATAATCGAAAAATAAATTACTTTTTTTGGTATATGGATAAATAGTTATAAAATATTCTTATAAAATAAAGAACCGTATTCGTTTTTCATATGCAATGATTTATGATTGAATTGAAATTCAACTCTTTCATCATTGCAGTGACCTACCTATTTAGTTAATGACGAAGAACACTCAAAACTCAACACCTTCTATATTATACAGCAATAATTTAGATTTTCTTGTTTTTTTTCTGCTTTGGAATTTGAAATTAAAAATGAAAGCAATAGTTTATTCAAAAATCAAATCAGCTGATTAAAAACATAAGAATTTATAACGATAAAATAATAGGAAAAAATATTTTATTTTTGAAAAAAGTTCTTCATAAACTTATGACTATATTAAAATAGTGATACAAATATTTTCAATTTTTTGGTTAATACAGTTCTCGATAAAATGAGTGTTTACCTTTAAAAGAATCACTCTGTATACTTACCTATAGAAGTAAAAGTACGATTATTATATTTTGTAAGAAGCCAGTAACAAACACTGTGTATTAAAATTTATCTTTGTTCCCACAGTTTAACTTATTAATATAATTATTCCTCTTCAAAACGCTAATTGTTTTTAAGATAATTTTAGGCTTAAAGACATTATTATGCTTTTGTATACTAAGATTTACAGATGTTGAACTATATAGTAAAAGTTCAAAATGTGTGATGTAGGTACTTGCCCATTTTGTGTGAGTCGACCAGTTGCAAGGGATTATACGATTTGATCCATTTAACTTTAACCCAAGACACTTATTATTTCAGAAAACATAAATGTTTTTGAAAATATGTCTTTTTATAATTTTAAAAAGATACATAACAAAATGTTTGGGAAAAATGTATTTTTCACTATTTTTTATTATTATAATTCTTAACTTTCTTACTTTTTTGAATGACAATACAAAGACCTGACAAATTGGTAACTTTTGTTCTAATCAATATTTAATTTTTTTTGTTGTATTCATTTATAGACACTTGCGTTAAAAATACTGTATAAAATGTTTTATATTTATTTTATCTCTAATGTTCATTTTTAAATACTAAAAACAAAAATTATAAATTTTATTAAATGTTTTGAAAATATAATATTTTAACTATCATCATTTTTTCATACATTTAATATGTTTCATAAGTTTTATAAATTATACCTATACATTTTTCATTTTTCATCATATTGTCAGGTATTTCTGCTACACACTGCATACATTTATATTTGTATATTCCAAATATTACTCAGAGAATTTCGACCAGTAAAAATCAAATTTTAAACTAGTAATTTATTAGTTATAAGTATGTGTTTAAAGTTTTAATGATAGAAGAAGTGGGCCTATACATTTTGCGGGGCAGGTTTCACTTCGTTCATCTAAACATTAAATACTTATAACAGATGAATTACCTGTCCAAAATTTGATTTTTATGCATCGATGTAGGTATTTCTAAGATTATTATACCTATTGTGTTTTGAAATAAAGAATTATAAACGAACGTTGTCGTTAAAAAAAGTAATTAGAATAAAAAATTGAGTACAATTTCGTATTTAATGACCCTAATATATTATGTGGACAAATATTTTCAAAATCCATAATAATTTTTGAAATAATAAGTGTTCATTGTTTTAAATGAACAAAAACGTAGTTAAGATAATAATATTAGGGCATATTTCGCGACTGTAACTTTATTAAAATTTTTTTAAATTTTAATAAAAATATCGTATACACGTCGCGTGCATTAAGAGTAATTATAATTTATGATAAATGAGGAAGAAAAATATAAATTTGTTACGTAGTTAAGAAGCCGTCAGCTATTTGTGAAACTTCGCTTGGGATTAACATAATAGTAAGGTTGAAATAAAATTAAATCATAATATCGCGCCATCACTTTCTTTTAAAATAAATCGTTAGGAAAAAATACACCATTCATTGACATCAAAAGACAAATAATATCTGCACATTAGAATGAGATAAAATATGAAGAAAAATAAACAGAATCAAAAACTTAGCGGAAAAAAAGAACTGTCTAGTGATCCAAAAACAGTCAAATAGAAAAGACGAATACGTATAAAACAGGCTAAGATGGGCCATACAAACACAACAAACAGTTTATTAATGGCCAAAGAAGACCCCTCCTCCCCAACATGCACCAAATGTGAAACCTTAATCACCATAATACACATTTTATGAGATTATCGTAGTTATAAAAACGAAATAAAATAAAATAATTTACCAGAGCACCTTTACGAAATCCCAGGGCCCCAAGCAGAAGTCACCAATGAGTTAGGTGATACAATTCTTAAAACATTTAGAACTATATATAAGCTGATTTAGTAAAACATTTATAAAAATAGAAATTGTAATAAAAAAAAAAATAAAAAATCGTAATCAGTCATAAATAATAATATTTAATATTATTTCTTTACTGCGTATGTCTTATAAGCTGTTTATCTTATTCAAATTCTGTCGTTTGACATTAAATCGATCGTCGAGATGTATGTAGCTGCATACTGTTTATCATACGGTTTTTCCTAAACTAGAAAACCACCACAGTCCACTCATATTTGTGGCTTACAAACCCCTTCACGTCGTGGAAACTTTACTCTCGCCGGAGACTTAACAATGCAAAGCTTTGGAAAAATATTGATTTTGTGAAATGTACTCACTGCAGGGGCATTACCTTTCGCAACTGGTCGACTTGTGTAAGGTACATAAATGCATAATATTATAATAGTAAAATTGCGACGGTGGTTAGCCAACATATATTTTTATATTATTCCACATTATAGCTGACTATACCAATATTATTAATGATTTAATATTTTATTAGTATTTATCATTGTTTTAGTTTGTTTGTAATAGATAATTTAAGTAAAAAACTTATCAGTTGTTGAACTTTTAAAATTGGATTCTGTTCATTTTGTTTACAGAAATAATTAAAAAAAGTAATTATAAAGATTAACTTTTTGTTTTAATAAGGCACACAATAGCACGTAGTTTCATATTTACTATATAACATTATAGATTTTTTCGACATAATTTTAAATTTGTTTTGCTTATTATATTTATAAACTTTAATTAGAATATAAATATATAAAAGTATGTTCGTGGAATGAAATCACAAAATGTTTATATTAGGTACTATAGTTTTTCGGATCGAAGCGAGAACAATGTTTTTTTTTTAAGATTTTGAAATTTACCTATATTATATACTATTTAAAAAAATAAAAAACGAATGGATTAGTACTCATGACAGCGGCGTCATTTCAGTAGGTATTTTATATTGTTGGTGGCTTTGTGCCAACATCATATTATAATGTTTTTTGATTTTTGGGGATTTTTATTTGTTTAGAGTATTTTTGTATATTATTTACAAATATATACATTTAGATCAAATTAACCACTCAAACTGTGTACTTCACGTTGACTGAGACAATAGCATTTAACACGGCTAAATGCAGAGAATTGTACGAGTGTGAGTCAACTGCCCGAAATTCATAAGTTCATGTATTCGAAAAATGATTATGAATGAAATTATCGGCGCAGTTCACTGTATATCAGCGGCAGCAGCAACAACCATCCGGGCAACCACGCCTCGGTTCGCGGTATCCTGCGACTGTTCGACATTTTAGGTTTAACATGTTATCGTTAATATTATTATTATTATTATTATTATGACTCAATCGACAAAAACATACTTGTGTATCCCACGGTGATAAGCTGCCACGATCATCGCCTTAATTGACACGTCGACGGCCATAAAGTCCGGGGTGGAATCTTTATGAGCCAGCGTGACCTGCGTTATGCCTTTACCGTACGCCAACATGAGGCCGATCGGTCCATTAACGTTATCTATCCATCCGAGTACGGGCTCGGCGATCGACGATATTACTGTGAAACCATACAATATCATGATATTATATACAAAGCCCGTATTAACATATTAGAATAATAATATAATTATCATGGTTCTTGTCTAACATAATGCACGGAACAGGTTTAGATGGATATCCGAATTTTAATCGAAAATTATCTCATCAGCAAGTTTACTTAATAATAATAATATATTATTTGTCATAACAGATTACAATAATAAATAAATAATACAATATATTATGAAACCTCCCGAAAAAGCAAAGCTTGTGTTTGGGGTAAGTTTAGATGTATATCTACTTAATATACGCAAATTTAGAAAATTGTCATTTGTGTTCTGTAATTATTAATCTTGGAACAGAAATACGTCTGAAGTGTATTGTACGCTGCACAACTACAGGTGTGTAACGTGTTATAAGATTAGTCTTGGAATCTAAAAAAATATTTTTGTCGTATTTTTCGGGCATGGTTTTTTACAAGTCTTGCTGCAGTCGACGACCAAATTATAAAACGTCTAAATGAAATGCATAAAATCGATTTTAAATTAATATTATTTTCGGTAGGTATACAAATAGTTTTATTTTAAACGATATTATTTTGAATCCATCTTTTTCATTCTCATAATTTTTGGTTTTTTTCCTACAGTCGGGTAACCGGGTTTGACATAATATTATTAATGTTATTTCGGTATCAGTTCGGTAAACATCTTAAAGAAATCCGAATTTTAAACGAAAACTTAAATCTCATCAGTAAGCTTATACATAGTATACGCATAGCTAGTTATATGTATAGGCATTATGTTGATGTTGAAAAATTGTCATTCGCGTTCTGTAATTTATCTTAGAACAAAATATTACGACTATGCATATAACGTAAAACTAGTCTTAGGATCGTGTTTTTGTATTTGTCAAATTCTTCGAACACGATTTTTCACAAGTTTTACAGTAGACGAGACGCCGGCCGGAGGAAAACGGCTAAATCGTTTTTATAATATTAATATTACATTATTTTTGGTATAAGAATCAATCTATTTTATTTGTGTTAAAAACTACGCATGAAGAAAAAAAAAAATAAGATTAAAATTAACGTAATTGTTTAACGTAAATATTATTTTTCCCCATAGTTTTTAATTTTTTTCCCCCGATGTCGAAGATTTGGTTCGATTGAATATTATTATTATTATTATTATTTCGGTAACAGATCGGTAAACGTCTATAATAAATCCAAATTTTAATCGAAAATATTCACGTCATCAGTATTATTTATATCAGTGGTTCTCAAACTGTGGTCCGCGAGAGTAATTTAAGGACCCCGTGAACATAATATCTGAATTGAATTTAAATAAAATAATATTTGGTTTATCGTGTTTATGTTTTTAATTTAATACCCAATAACCCGCTAATGATTATGTTTCGTAGTCGTAAGCTATATTATAAGGTGAGAGTCGGGTGAAGGTCATATTACTTTTATCGTTTATGATTATATTATAAAGAACCAAATTAATAAGCAAATCATTCATGCATCATTGTTCATGAGTTATGTGTATTTTTTGAGCATTCCTAATCTTAGGTGCGTCGTATAAATTTGTTAAGAACGTAACTACATAAGGGTTCCCGAGCAAAAAAGTTTGTGAAGCACTGGTCAACTGGCTTATATAATTGTCATACCTGGTATGTTATTTATCTTAAAGAAATATGACACGACTACGCTCGAATAACTTAAAACTAGTCGTGGGATCTAAAAAAATCGTGTTTTCGTTTTTTGACGTGTTTTTCAACACGGATTTTTTTTTTACAAGTCTTGAAATCATAGAACACCTTATGTGTCCGTCACACCGCTGTGTCCGTCCGTCCGTACGTTAATTAACAGTATACAAAGTGTTGTGATTGATAAAATATAATATATTCTTTATAAATTGTATAATATGGGATTATTAAGTAGTATTAAGTAGTGTATTAAAAATTTAACTACGTTTAAAACCGTGAATTCAGCACGCTGAGAGAATGAGCTTTCCTAACTTGTTTACATAATATTAATATTATTAATTATGATAATAGTATACGGATCACTCTATTTGCATTTCGTTAAAAACACCTCATGACAGTACAAAAAACACGATTCGAATTGACGTAATTTTACACGATTTTTTTTCTCGTATTTTCTCGTTTTTTTTTCCCGCACCAAATATGGTTCGACATAATATTACTATCACATTGTTATTTCGATGGTGATAGATCGGTAAACGTCTTTGATACGTGCATTAGGCGTCTATATAATATTTCAAAGTCATCCCGAGTCCAAACGAGTAGAAAAATAATAAATCGAGCGATTTTCCGGCTCGTGCAGACGGTCTGTTTACTATTTTTTTTGTAGACATTCGACCTAATATGGCTCTGTGTAAAAAAAATCAATGCCACACGACTATTATACGCTGCACAGTTTACGAACGGTCTAACATTTTATAGTAATCAACTGTCAAATATAAAATTGTAATGTTATTGAATTGCATAACCTATGTGCAGGGCATGGAACGTCCGTTTAAAAAACAAATGAATTTGCATTAAAAAAAAAAAATCATTTTTATTTCAAAAAAAGGTGGGTAAGTGGATGTCGCTCTGCTGTACAGTAGGTTACAAGTGGGTCACTGTATAATGGATAGTATTAAATTTGAATTCAATGATATAATATCACTGTATAAGAAAAACGATTCTGAGCGGAGACGGTTTGTCAGTCTAGGTATTAGATATACCTATTATAGGTATACTTATCTATAGTATTAAAAAAAATTGATCTATAATAGGTATCAATAATAAATTCCAAATTAATCATATCACAATATCCATTAGGTAACGCGTAATACATCAACAACAAACCGAGGTACTATCATAGATATATAATAGTATACTTTAGAAGTTTCAAGTACCCACAAGTAATATTATACAATCACAACAAAATAACTAAAATAGTTATTCCAGGTTTTTTAATATGTAATTTCGTCCAAATTTGAACTTAAAATAACTATAAAAATAAACTGTGCTTATGTATTTCTTAGAATTTTTGGTAACAGAATTAAATATTTACGTGAAATCTTGTTTTAAATTTTCAATCCTTAGATATAAAAGTTGAACATTTTATAAATTTTTAACTACAAAATAATTATTCATCAATCAATAAATTTGATAAATTTTGTCAAAATTTCAACTTCAAATGCTTATAAAAAAAATGTGTGCCTATGTATTTTTAATATTTTACAAATGCTATTGTAACAATATATCAGGAGCCTTGCATTAAATTTTTACGCATTTTTACCAAACAAATAAAATGTTATTGATAATTTTTGAAACATTTTATTTTTGACCCCCCAAATTACCAACTAGGTACTGTTGAAGAAAATCCAAGCACTTTTACTGTCCCAAAAGGTGATGACAGACACAAAAAAAAAAAAAAAAATAATAAAAAAAAAACACACATCATTGTAAAATCAATACATTCATCGTTCCACTCAGAATCTAAAATAATTCATTAAGAAATTAACGCATTTACGCAATCACCATTCGTGAAAAAAGTACTTCCTAAATTAAATTAAAAAAAAAAAAAAAAATACTACAACGTTATTATACGTAGCCACGTAGGTATCAATACTTAATGAAATGTATTTAAAATCCTACATACTATCATCATGCGGTGTTGGGGAGTAACTTAACTAAAATTTAAAGTTACTGTGACGAAATTGCTTTTTAAAGAATTCGATGGTAGTTTAATTGAATTGTATTGTAAGTGATTCAAAGGTAATTTGAGTTACTCGTTGGTAGCAAAGTTAAAAAATCACTCTATATTCTATAATATATATATTTTAAATTGATAAAACCTAAGCGTAATCATATAAATAGGCAACCTATTAACGATTATCTGACAGTACCTAACGTTTATGCAATAGCAAAAAAATTGTATTTGAAAAAAATGTTTTATTTTTAATGAGTTGTAATTTGGAAAATGCATTGTTATATTTTAAGGTAAAATTGACTACTTAATTGGTGCTTAAATAAAGATTTTATATAATTTCGTATTGTTGATTGTCATTACTTAGTTAATATATTGACAACCTTAGATAAACCAGTGATAATTTTTAAAATAAAAAGTTACTTTAATAATTGTGATGATGTTACTTTTTTAACTCAAAAGCCTACACTCGACCAAACAAAAAAAAGTGATTTAAAAAAAATTTTGAAAGATTATTCATTAACTAATTTAATAACCAATCAAAAAATAGTAACTTCGTTAATACTGATTATCATAATGATAATAATATTATGTACCTACTCATCAATAGCTACCACCACTCACGAAACCTATGGTTGATGCCTTGATTGTCGTATACAGTAAACTATGTATGTAACTTATTAATTTAATACATTGATTTTATAATATTTTTTTTTCTTACGTAAAAATAAAAATCTCAAACATCTATTTAATGTTTTTAGTCGGACAATGCATTATCACATTCAATTTGCATATTTTACTTTCATTAGCAAAATATATGCATGCTCGATCGCAATTAATACCTAGTGTATAAATTGAACGTGTTCATGAATGCATTAAATTAAATGCATTCATTCCAAACCACAGTATATTATTATAGCTCATATACCTCAGATTTATAAAAAAAAGGTGGGTAAGTGGATTTCGCTCTGCTGCATAGCGCACATTGGTGTGAATTTAGGGGTGCTGGAATAGTTTATGTTACACATGTCCATTGGGGGGCTTGGTTCCCCCAACGCCCCC
>NC_042493.1:58616706-58618593 GCF_005508785.2 Acyrthosiphon pisum
CTGCATAGCGCACATTGGGTGTGAATTTAGGGGGTGCTGGAATAGTTTATGTTACACATGTCCATGGGGGGCTTGGTCCCCCACGCCCCCTTTATCTAATACTATAACTAACTGCATTACATTAGCTTTAAATTTTTAATTAGAATGGGGTACCTAACTTTGATTTCGCGGGGTAACTTTGATACCCATATATTTTTATTCAACGGAGTACCATGATAATTAAATTTTTTTTCATAAAATGGGGTTACTTTGATATCACATTAAGAAATATAGGTATCAAAATTGCCCGTTGTGTTACTTTGATAGCATATTAAAAAATATTGATATCTCAAAAGATAATTTCAGAATTTTAAAAATTAAAACGTTAAAATATTGAACTAGTTGTAACTAATATTTAATTTTGAGAGTCTTATCGTTAACACGACAGAAGTTATCCATATAATAAAAAATGAAATTGTCATAAAACAGTAAAAAATTATCAAAGTTACCCCATTTTACTGTACTACTTTTATTTTTAAACTATGAGAACTTTTTTCGTATTTGTGATATCGAAAAATTAAAAACAATGTTGCATAGTCTATGTTCTCTTCTTCCTAGTAGGAACATTTGGTTGCATAACATGAACTATAAGTTTAGCCATAGTGGTTCTTATCAACGCAAAACCATTTTTACTATGTTTTACATTTGTAAAACGGAGACCACACATGCGTGTGTAGCATCCTCTTAATAATATTTGTAATTCCGAATTTATTCAATTCAGCGTAGCCCGCAGATTAAATAAATATATTAGTAAAAATCAAGTAATAACCAAAGTTATAAATAGAAGATTTCGTACCCAACCGTAATCCCTAAGATAGTATAATTTTCTATAATAATATCGTTGCTGCATATTGACAAAAGCTGAAACACTGAAATGTGCATTCACACAATACTGTTTTAATCGTGAATTCGTGAACAGTTATCATTAATTGGCATGGAAAAAAAAATTCCGAACCAATAAACCACAATAATTTAAAAACGATTGGTGAAATACTGAAATGAATTGGGGGTGCTAGTTTGAAACGTGGGGGTGCTAAGCACCCCCCCTATGTGCGCCTATGGTAATCGCTACCACTACCATCCTCCACCGTATAAAGTGGCAGCTTCTTACCAACCAGCATTTATAATTTTGTACATTGCTACACTCTACAGTATAGTTTTCTTACACTCGCCGATGAGTTTACTCGTATGAGTCGTATGCGTTTATCCATTCAATTTCCTGTTTTAGTGTTTTCATGTGAGGTATAGGTAGGTTACTACTGTTGTACACATTATTCATATTTTATTTTAACAATGCCGAAAGAAAAACAAACAGTTGCGGGCCGTTTGCAAAATTTTGTGGAGGAATTTGAATTTTTTAAATTTATGGATTAATTATTATTATTTTAAAACTTTTTCATGATTTATTTACATAATGCATATTTTGAGTGCATAATTTATAAATGTTAGAGCATATAAATGCATATTTTCGAACTTTTTAGTGCATATTTTAATGCATATTTTGACAATTTTTAGTGCATGAATGCATGCTTATTTATGCATTTTTTAGTGCATGAAGTAACGAGCCCTGATAATGAGTGTTCGAGCCAAGCTATAAGCGCCTCGCGTTATCGAAATCGGCGGCGACGACGACCGTTCCCTATCAGCTCCCTTGTCATCCATACACCTCTTATTCTGTTAATTGTGAATTATTATAATAATAAATTGTTGTACTTGTTTAATCTCTTTGTGTTGTTGTATTATCTATGCCAACGCCCCATTATTTTTTTTTCTTCTATTATTATTATTATAAATGGTTTAGTTTCATTTTTTGGTCCGCTTTTAAAGCGCCTATACTTTTTTATATTG
>NC_042493.1:58618693-58619874 GCF_005508785.2 Acyrthosiphon pisum
TATTTGAAGTATTGCAATCTATAAAAATTAAATTTTGGATAAGTAACTTAGTTTTAAGTATTTAAAAAGTTTAGATGAGTGGATTTATGGACCGACGATTTGTGGAACACCCCTATAACACTTGACTCCACTCATTTAAATTTTAAATAATTATAAGTTACCCAAACAGCATTTTGTAATGATAATATTATAACAGTATTATAATAACGTTATACTAATATTATTCGTTATTATAATGTTGTGTATATTATTAAACAAAAAATTGCTGTCTGGGTATAACTGATGAATTGCTTGTCCAAAATTTGTTTTTATATACTGAAATACTTCGAATAATATGTTGTTGCAGAATATGAAAGTAAAAAAGGTGGGTAAGTGGATTTCGTTTTGCTGTACAGTAGGTTACAAGTGGGTCACTGTATAATGGATGGTATTAAATTTGAATTCAATGATATAATATCATTGTATAAGAAAAACGATTCTGAGCGGAGACGGTATGTTAGTCTAGGTATAAGACATAATATTATATTAGGTACCTATAATAAATTCCAAATTAATCATATCATAATATCTATTAGGTACTTATAAGCTATAACGCGTTATACATCAACAAAAAACCGTGGTAAAATCATAGATATATAATAGCATACTTTTGAAGTTTTAAGTACCCACGAATAATATTATACAATCACAACAAAATAACTAAAATAGTTATCCTAGGTTTTTAATATGTAATTTCGTCCAAATTTGTACTTAAAATGACTATAAAAATAAACTGTGTAAATGTATTTTTTAGATTTTTTGGTAACAGAATTAATTACTTACGTGGAATCTTGTTTTAAATTTTTAATTCTTAGATACAAAAATTGGACATTTTATACATTTTTAACTACAAAATAATTTTTCAAATTAAAATTTAATAAATTTTGTCAAAATTTGATCTTTAAATGCTTATAAAAAAAAAATTGTGCCTATGTATTTTTAATATTTTTCAACTGATATTGTAACAATATATCAGAGCTTTGTATTAAATTTATACACTTTTTGGCCCAACAGATAAAACTTTATTGATATTTATAGAAAAAAAAAACTAAAAAAATTGAAAACTTACAATGTCCGTAAACAGCTCAAAAGAGTCAAATTATTTTAAAAATTTTATCGTATATATAAAATGCTAATATAAA
>NC_042493.1:58620574-58684983 GCF_005508785.2 Acyrthosiphon pisum
GACCTCCCCAATGCACCAACGATATTCACTTTCTGATCGAACAAGATACTGAAGTTGAAAATCGTAGCATTATTTCGACTACTTATCGTGTACACAGACACAAAAAAAAATAAAAAAATATATAAAAAAATGAAAAAAAAATAAAAAAACACACATCATTGTAAAATCAATACATTCATCGTTCCACTCAGAATCTAAAATGTTGGATGTGAATAAGAAAATTCTTTACGAAAAAAATATAATTTTTTTTTCAAAAATACTGTTTTGATATTATATCAAATTATGTAATTAATTTTTTTAAGAAAAATTGAAAATTTTTGAAATAGTTAGTGTAGACATTTTAATAGATGGGCAAAACTATATATCATTTATTTAGCAATAAAAATCATAATATTTTTTTTGGTTTTGAGAATATTTAAAATTTGAATTGTTATTACTCATTAGTCAATAATGAAAATGATCATCAAGATGAAACAGAAAAAATTGGCCCCTAAATTACGCCCCTGATTTACTATCTATTTCTAACAATATTTCAGGTGCAGTCCATATTATATTCATAATATTAAGCATCAATGACGTAAATGACATGTAATTGTGTTGTAATAATTAGGGGCTTTAAATTGTCATGACACTTTTACAAAATACTTCGTTAATGTGAGAAATTAAAATTAAAACAATTGTGTGTTATATTTAAAAGTGTATAGTCATATAGCAAGAGAACCTTTTTAAAAGTTGGCTTATTGTTTCGAATACTTATAGATATTAGCCAATAGGGATACTAATTGATAAGTGGTAATTAACTGATAGTATAATACCATTAATATTGCCTACCTATATAAGTACCTAATTTATAACTTATAAGTTAAAACCATTTTCATAATTATAGTGCTTTAGTAGATAATCCATAAACCTTTGTTGATAGTAGTCATTAATTATCGATACTTTCTGCTTGTAATCTATATGATTATTTCAAATTATCTATAATAAAATACTTTTAAAAGCAGAAAAAATATTTTTGATGATTTCAAGTAGAGTAAAATTTTACATTTTCAAATATTTTTAATTCAGAACCCTAATTTATAATTATAATATATACTTGCCTATCGACGGTCTGAATATGACCATTGGCATATTATTGTTGTTGTGATTCGACCTGGCCGAGTTCTCGCTGATAATTTGCTCAGCCAATAGTTTCGTGAATGTGTACGTATTCGGAAATAATCCCAACAATCTAAGAGAATAGAATAAATACAAAGCGTTTAGTCTTTTTTATACATAATATAATTCGGCTATATTGATTAACTATCTTTATATAGTATACACGCAGACGCAGTCAAAGCTCTCGGAGGTAGAATTAAGAAATAAAAAAATCTAGTTATCGATTATTTCATGTTATTCTTAAACGACAGTACGACTTGAATATATTTTTATTTGTTATCAATAAAATTACAAAATAAGTATTCAGATTAATTTACCTCTATAAGCAAATAGCTTGTGGTGAGATAAATGAGTTACATGTAGTTTGTAAAAAAAAAAAAACTAGTTATACTATAATATTATTACTTTAAACATAACATAAACAAAATAAAACATTACAATATATAATACAATTATGGTTAAAATAACAATAAGTACAGTTTTTTATACCTAGTTTATTTTTGTAATAAATAAGCAAAAACAACTTTTTATTTTATAGATAATGTATAACCATGTTTTCTTATTTTTTTTTATTTTTTATTTTTATTTGTGTCTGTCATCACCTTTTAGAACAGTAAAAATGCTTAGATTTTCTTCAACGGTATCTTTTCTGATAGGAAAGTGAATCTAGTTGGTACTAGGTAAAAAATTCATAGAAGTATACAAAAGCGTCGAGAAGAACAAAAAAATAATTCAAGAATAACGGGGATTTTTACGCAAAATGGTTTTCGACAAAATCCATTTTGGTTCTTGGTGTCACTCTCCATAGTAGATACCTACATGCAATTTTCACTGAACATTTATATTAGAATTATCTATACAATTTTCAAAATATTTTTATTTTTTTTTGAGCTGTTTACAGGAATTTAATGTTTCCAACTTTTCTATAAACGTCAATAAAATTGTATTCATTGGGTCTAAAAGCTTGAAAAATTAATACAAAGCTTCTAATATATTGTTACAATGACTGTTGAAATATATTAAAAATACATAATCACAATTTTTATAAGCGTTTAAAGTTCAAATTTTGGCAAAATCCGTAAAAATCACAAAAATCTGCGAAGTTTGCAAATCTACTCAACTCGAGTTAGAAATTCAAAACATTTTGTCTTTTTATAGCTACTTGATAAATCTAGTGAATATCCAATGTTGTAGAAATTCGAACTTAAAACGCTCATAAAAATTTAATTTACTTTCTTATGGACATTTTTTTTTGATAAATGTAAACAAACTTATAAGAAATCCTGTATTACGTTTTAAAATCTTAGATTTTCAAAAAAAATTTTTGGAATTTCTAACTCAAAATAATTTGCACATTTTTCTGAATTGTACGTATTGTGTGAAGATTTGAACTTTAAATGCTTATGAAAAAAAAATTGTGACGATTGATTTTTAATATTTTTTTAATGCCATTGTAACAATATATTACATTTTCAAGCTTATTTACCCAAAAAATACAATTTTATCGACATTCATAGAAAAAAAAGCGGGTAAGTGGATGTCGCTCTGCTGTATAGTAGGTTATACGTGGGTCAATGTTATACATTGTATAAGAAAAACGATTCTGAACGGAGACGGTTTGTCAGTCTGAATTTTTTATATTGCTATGTTTTATTTTAGCTTTTAAGTTGAATTAATATTATAATATTAATTTTTTTATTCTTAGCTATGGTGCAGATAAACAAAGCATTAGAAATAATTAAAATCTTTTTAATCTTTTTTTCGTTAGTTTTTCCCGTGGAATTAAATAACTATTGAGAAAATCGAAAATGAGATCCTTAGGTACCATTTTGATCCAATTTGCTAAAAGATAAGGTACTATATGATGAAATCAAAGCACTCCTTCTGGTAGAAATTTTGTATACAGGAAAAAAAAATAAACACCATTGTAAAACCACTAGCTTCCTCGCTCCGCTCCGAATATAAAATACTAATAAAATTGGAACTGAAAATATCCGTAAACAGTGCAAAACAAATTAAAATATATTATGAACAATTTATCGTGTATAGAAAATTCGAATTTTTGGGAAACATATTTTTATTAGATACCTATACCTAATTTGTATTCATTTCAAAACACGCCAATAGCCAACATTGCAATAGCGCCTTTTTTACTATTACCTATAAATTATTTATGGATTTCCTTTTTTGAATTGCTTGCATACATTTTGTTTTAATATTCCAAGGCAAAATATTTTCCTGAGAATAAATAAAAATCTAACTTGAATCCGTTAAGTAGTTATAAATAATATATTTGTACTTATTTAAAGCTTAAAGTCTTGTGGATCAAAGTAGTGGACCAATATTTTGAAGCACAGTAAATGGCCCTGTACTACGTCAATCTGTTCATCTAAACTTTAATTAGATACTAATAAAATAACTGATCAACCACTCATTTGAAATTCTACTTTTATATGTATAATATTGAAGTTTTCAGATAAATATCCTATTTCGGAACATAATAACAGTGTATACCTAAAGTCATTTAACAAAGTAAAATCATGTTTATATAATAAAACATTGTTGTTGTAACAAACGATGTACAAAAAATATTCTATAAAACGTTTTTCACCAGATGGTGAACCATGGTGACGTTTAACAATCAAAAAAAAGTCTTGGTAAAAATAGTATTCTGTGTTGGCTTATATTATTAAGTTTCAAATTATTTATATTGATATCAAATCAAGTGTATATAATATTTTGTGTACTATTTTAAACAATACATTTAACTCAAACACGCACCGAAGCAGAATACGCTTTTAATATTAAAAATTATTAATTAATATTATTCTGAAAGTGTATGAGGATTAAACAAATAAAAGTATATTATGCAAAGATATAAAATACTACACAATAATAATGATATAATTCCTCAATGATTGTATATTTTTTGAAACAGCAAAAATAAGGGCTTGTTTTTGAAGTCTTTTCAGCGTTGCTATATTAAAATTACGATGCCATTAGTACGACGCGATCGACTAAATATTTTCCTAATACTTCTTGAGTCCTGTACTGATGTCGGAGGTATTTCAGTTATTCGTAGAAATATTTTCTGGTTTTCTAATGTCATCGTGTTCCTGACATTCGATTATAATCCTATGCAAGCACATTATTCCGATGAGCTATACAATATATATATTTTTCGTCTCGTAGCTGGTTTGTTGTATTTTTAATGTAATGGTATAAACATTTTTTGGATCTTATTTATAATTTATGCGTCGAAAATACCTAAGATAAGCATCCCAAGTCATTAGTTATTTTCTTAAATTTAATGTATTGATTTAAAAAAAAAATAAATAATTTTTTTCTAAAACTTTTTATTATCATCGATAGTCACTAAACTTTTTGTTTATATTTCGGCCGATTATCATTGGTTTTTATTTATTTTCGTATTTTTACCTCAATAATAAAAAATAATACAACATGACAGTTGTCCTTTGAATAAATTACGTTCAGTATAATATTTATTATAACTTATGGATTTCACTCAGCAGTTAACGATTCGACGTTCTCGTTCATTTTCTGCGAGTTTTTGATAAAATAAGTAATTTCAACAAATTGTTAAGAAAGATTTATTAACACTACTACACTATCTCAAGTATACTTAATACTCAAATGCATTTTCAAAGGAAAAATCTCAAAGAAAATTTTTGAATTTTGCATACATACTGCCTAAACTTTTAGAATGTTTAATTGAACCCATATTATTTAACACATTTATTTCAATTTCAATAAATTTATGAATAATATGGTTTTTATCGAAGTACATCGACTACATCTATCTATAGCTAATCTGTTATGCTTCTATTCTAATATTTTAAATACAAATATAAAGTGGCCAAATCGATTCTGTTTACACTGTTCCAAAGAAAGCTTTTGTTTCAGTTAATATTAATAGAGTATGACCATAGTTGCCGAAGTACAAATGTACAATACATTTTTACATTTGTTTGTATGTGGCTCTCTATTTTCATGGTTTGAATCTTATCTTAGAGGTAGAACTGAATGTGTTAAATCAGATCCCAATATATTATTATCTGATAAGTTTAAGATTCATTAGGGCGTACCTCAAGAGGGACATATTACTGTTGTTGTTATTTTTTTAATGATATAAATTTAGTATTTTGGATTTAGAGAACTTGCATAGCTGGTGTAAGACTAGTATATTATAATTACATGATTGATAAGTATAAAAAACTTTAAAAATAGGGAATCATCTAAAGAATCTTGGAATAACAACTCTTTCAAATGATCTTTTCTTTACTAAATATATTAATTTAATATAAATAAGGCAATGCGAATGTAAATATGTATGTGCAAAAATATTCGTGAGTTCAATGATCCAGTATATTGGAAATTATTATCCTGCGCTCTTGTAGGTACGTCCAACTTTAGAATATTGTTCGGTTACATGAAGTCACTACCAATCCACGTTAATTAATAAATTAGATATTGTAGGACAAAATAAATTTTTCCGTGTGATTTTTTTTAAATTGAATAACTCATTTTACACTAATTCTTTCTTTAATTTAAAACTAGGTATTGGCCATATATTATTGATAATAAAATGTTTTGAAATTAGTTTTATTTATAATCTTATTATCATAATAAAACAGATTGTTCTGAATTATTAAGAGGTAGGTATATATTATTTTAAAGCCGAAACAATGTCCTTTTCTTTATTACTCACGCCATCCACATTACAGCTATTTTGAGCATATAACAGAATGTTTATGAAATGTAATAATATTATTAAGATTTTGATATCTTTTACCATGTTATTAATCGTCTAAAATAAATTATATGTAAGTAACTTTATTGTTTTTGCTGTTTTTAAGTATCGTCTATTATTTTATTACTATACTTATGCACTGTAGTATCTATTTGTCTTTGGGGCGTTAAATAAATTATTATTATTATTATTTAAAAAATAACCCTTAATCTCTTCAGGACCAGTAACCCTCCCCCCCTTATCATATGTGAATCATGTTAAGTAGATTACTCAGCCAAACACATATTACCAGACTACCTAACCGAATGCATAAAGTTCGAATTCTAAAAAAAAAACACCACATCAGTGGCGGATCCGGCGCATATTTTTTTTTTTTTTTTGAGGTGGCATAAGTACAAAAAGTACAAAAATTGGCTAAACACAGTGTAAGACAAAGGGAAACGACGGTGATTGGAGGGGGGCTGTAAATGCCCCATTTGCCCCGCTGGATCCACCACTGCACCACATACCAGTATAACGCATCTATTAGGATAAGTAATACGACCTGACCTCCGATAAAATATCAACATCACTAACTCTTTAAAGGAAATTTAGTTATAATTTAACTTAATATAAGCATAGCCTTTACTGTGAACTATAGGTATATGTAAATAATTTAATGTTAACTAATGGCTTAGTGCCCGTATTACAATCGTTGAACTAAGGTTAAACCACCGAATTCGGCTGGTAAAATCAGTGGGTTAGGCTTAACCGAGGTTTAAACTATGATTGTAAAACAGGCCCTTAGTAACCGTGTAATTAGGATCAATCAAAAAATAAAAATAATATTAGGTATATTGTGTAACTATTATGAATATTAATATCACATAGAATTGTAAATTGGACATGATTCCGAATGCATTTAAGAATAAATTTAATTAAAAAAATCCCCACCCACTCTAGTACTGAATGGTGACAACATATCGTGGTCACCAACCATAAAATATATAGGCGTTATCCTAGATAAAAAATTAAATTGGAACCCGCACATTTCTTTGAAACTACAACAAGGTTACCAACGTCTCAAAATTCTTTACCCCTCAATCAACCGTCAAACCGGCTTAAGCTGGAATTGCTCCCTGCTTCTTTACAAACAAATTCTAAGACCTTTATTTCTCTATGCTGCCCCTATCTGGGGACACTGTGCCAAAACCCACATAAATAAAATCCAAGTTTTCCAATAAAAGATATTACGCACAATTTCCAACGCACCTTGGTTCATCAGAAACGAAGCACTCCACACCGACTTCAGACTTCCATCAATCAAAGACTACATAAAAAATCTTACGATCAATTTTTTTGACCAACTAAACAACGCTAGTAGCGCGAAATATTTCAAACTCAGCGATAAGCCTACCCTCCGGCGTCTCAAGCGTGGACGTCCTCATGATACCCTATCTCAACTCCAATAATATTAGTAAAAAAAAAAAAAAAATAGTAAATAACATAATACGTTACACCTAAATTTGTAATTAATTTTATTGTATCATTATATATATACTCATCGATGTAAATGCCTGAAATGTGTTGTAAATATTTGTAAATTACCCCTATCAACTGTATAAATGTTAAATATTGTTACTATTTTATCAATAAGTTAGATGACCTTGTTGTCAGGCACACTTTATAATTAAAAAAAAAAATAATAAAAAAAATAAATGATGTTTGAAAATTATTATCAAACCCAATAATACTTCTGTATAGAAAAAAATAATTGAATTAAATTACTAATTTTTAATCAAATTGCGAAACATAAAGACAAGATTATTTTCTACTCAATTTTGCTAAAAGATGTTTTTCCTGTAAAATTTTTCAGATGCTGTATTCTTGGAACGGTCATGCCAACGGTCCTGTCCACGTCTTATCATTTCTATAAAAGGTTTTTATTCCCGGAACGAGTTGAGTTGGGCAAAATATAAAAACGTTAACTTAAAACATATTTACGAAAATATAATCCAATGTACAAATAATTTTAAATCAATGGCAAATCATCATGATATTAAACAGTTTAGGAAAGGTCGCTTTGCTGCGACTTGCGAGCATGCTATAAATTCCCGGTTTCTAAACGTATTTGAGTATTTCATAATACAACGCAAGAAACTATAATATTTCATGTGTAAATTAAAACGAATTTGGTAACCTTTATTTGGTACCAATGTTTTTAATTTTGGCTAATATGAATCTATATGAAGTACCTACTCAAATGTTGATATTTTTTAATAATGGCTAATTTATTAAGGTTAATAAACAATAGTAACTATATAGTCTACAAACTATAAAATCTATAGAATGCCTGGACCGTTTTTTGGCTAAAAAATCTGACTTACTCATTACAGTACCTATCTAAAAAATAAGCAAAATTACGCTAGTCATAAAAAATTAATAATGTTTAGTAAATTAAAATTTTTTTTTTTTTAAAACCATTGAATTACCATCTAACGCAAATTATTATCACTGTGTAATTATATTCGTGGCGAATTGGAAGGTTTCTAGATAAAATATATAGATAATCTTGATAGGTTGGTCTCGGGAGAACACAAAATGTTAGTATTAATATTTTTTTTTACCTATGTCTGAAACTTTGAACATCAATCGTACGGCATGCGCATTATGATATCAAAAATAATATTCTTTCAATCGGTAGTTTTAGAGTTGATACCGAGCAAAATGTTGAAAGACAATTCAATATTTCAATATTATTATTTATTTTCAATAAACTGGTGATGTCTGGAGAACAGTTTACTTATAGTATTGTAATTAGGTTTAGGTACCTACTTGCCTAGAACACAGACACAAATATAAGGTAGTGGCTAATGAGTGCTTAGCACCCTAAACTATTTTGTTAACGCGCCCAAATAACTTGATAAGATATGTACTTATACTAGTGTATTTATATCTGTGACGTGGTGAATAATAATTTGGTGGCAGACAAACATGATAGAAGAACGATTTTCAAACTTATCACTGTTAAATATTAAAAAAATTTGGTTAATTAACTATTAAAAACTGAATTTATAATTAATCTTCTATTTAGGAAATAAAGTAATTTGTATCGTAAACTTTCTATAATTTTGGCACCCTCAAAATAGAGGTGTTGGCGAGTTGCGGCCCGATCCCTAAATTAAGTACGAGTTGCGGCCACATTCTATTTATCACTTCATATCAGCCTATCAGCGTTACCAAGAAGACACCACGAGGAGTCGTCTCCCAAAAATTTGTTTTTTTATTTTTTATTATTTTTATTCAATTTAGAATACATTTTTTTAGATTATTGGTTGGGCAAAAACTTAAAACGAAATCATACTGTTCTATTTCTTTTTGTGCTAGCTTTGTCATCTGTTGTCTTATAAATGCTACTTATTCACATATTTTCTTCGTTTTTATTCCATTGTTTCTACATTTGATATACGTTTCTGATTGAATTTCTGCTAATACATCAATAAAATCATAGATGTTAGGATGACTAGAGTAGAACGATGAATGCAAGTGTGAATGAAAACTTTCACAGCCGTTAGTGGTACGGTTACAGCTAGCAGAGAACTGTGCCTAAATATTTGGGGGAAACGTGGCGTCCGGGGATATATAGTTTTCGAAAATATAGTCAGTAAATTGTACAACACAATCATCTTTAGCGGGCAGTATTGCTAAAAAGTCATCCGTGAATCAATCAATGACGTTGTCAGAATCCAAAAATGGCAAACCAAAAAAAATTTTTAAATAATAACTTTCATCTGTATTTGTGTCTTACATTTTCGTGAGTCCTAAACTTTGAATTTTCCTCCACCAACTTTGTCATAAGTGAAATCTTCATAGATATAGGTACTGACTACTGAGTGGTGAACAGACTAACACTGTAATATTTTTCGTTTGAACTATCGACGTTATGGTATCTACTTTAGATAAGATACTGCCAATACTGCCGGCACAAAATAAATAAATTCTCGGGCCGCAATTAACTTAGTGGTAAAACATGACCGGGCCGCAATTCACCTATAGCTATGGTGACCAGATATTAAAAAAGAAAAAACAGTACATAATAATATAGGTTAATATATATTATGTGTATATTATATATATATATATATATATATATCAATATAAATACTTAACAATATAATATCAATTTAAACTCATTTATTTATTTTTAAACATAAATATGCATCACAGATTTTTAATCTTACTAAGAGTGAAAAATAAAATATGTGTTTTTATATAACTAAACTCATGTGACTATCATGAAAAACAAAACTTATAATAATAAATACTTGATAAAAAAACTACTTTAGAACTTTTAACATATTTTAACTCAAACATTTAACTTAAGAGGAAACAAAATTTAATACCTACATTTACAAGGAACTAAATTAAAAAAGGAACAAATATTGAAATATCACTGTTTTAAATATTTTTGGGATCCATGAACTTCTTTTAGTATTTTTTAATCCATTTTCAACATATTAAACATTTCATGACACAATTCATTAAAGTTAGTATAAACCCTTATTATTTTTATATTATTCATGAAGACTAGTCTTCTTGATATTATTATTAGATATTATCTAAAACCGTGATTACAATATTAATACTATATCGTCTAAATCAGAGTAGGTATTAAAACTTTTTTTTTGATAACAGAATTTTTTTAAATCCTTAAATTTGAATTTAGGTAATTTTTTTCCATTTGGAATTATTAAATTATTAAAAATAATTACATTTAAGCGTACTTCAACCATATTTTATTTAGGACAGTAGAACATGTTACCAAAAAACAGTACTGTCCTTATAAAATAAGTACGTCTGGTCACCATACCTATAGCCCAAAATAGAAGGTCTAGGGGACCTATGAGTTAACGACGACCAGGACTCGAGTCTTTAAAACAATACTTGAAATATAATTTGTGTACATATCTACACATAAAATGCATGATATTATGAGTTTTGAAAGACCAAAATATTCACTCAGTCGTGCAACAATGCAATTAGGAATATGCATCTTGATGACTGGTATTTGTTAATTCTGCACTAATTAATAATTAGGTACCTATGTGAAAATATATGAGTTTGTATTATACGAGGTATATGCACATAAGAGGAAATTATTTTATACAAGTTGCATAAGTAATTAAAAATAATAGTTAATGTTATTAGAAAATGATTTTAATATTAATTAAGAATTTAATTAACTAAGAATAAATTGTAACTACATTATTTAAAATCGAAATTGTTTCCAGTCACTAGGTATATCAAGATTGGTAGCATATGGCTTTAAATATTAATGTGCTCTAAAATAATTCTTGTATTATTGTGGTTTCTAAAATTGGTCATAATATACAATAGCTATAACTGGTATTATATAGTACGGCAATATAAGAAAAAATTTAAATATTGTATTTGTAGTTCAACATCTCTACCTATTTGTAAAAAACGAGATGTATGAATTTAGTCAATTATTTTGTACAAAATAAATAAACATTAATGTACAATGGAAAAAAAGCAACCATTAAAAGTATAAAATATATATTTTAGTGAATGCATAGAAGAAAATAATTGATTTTCTTTTTTTTTCAGTCACCTACTTACCAATTTGCGTTATCTTATAATTTAGTGTCCATTACCTATAAGTGATAAATTCGTAACAATTATGTTACTCGACGACTAAATTTTGATTATACTTATTCTATATTATTATATTAGGTCTTCAGCTCCCCCCCCCCCCCCCAAATCTCAAAAGCTATTCGCCCTTATTCCGTTATTATATGAGTATAGACTACCGAACTCCGAACGACTACGATACGGCCACGCCTATTTTATTGTCTATTGTCGAACTTCATTTATTTACTTTGTAAGTATTTAATAAGCAATACAACATAATAATAACACTAAAATTGAGTCCCAGTTATTAAGTTAATATACTTAAGATTATTCCATCTATTTTCCCAGGGTTACGATTATTTTATTATCTATTCAGTATCATATACGACTCTGTACCTGGATGTCTTATTAAATTTTTTACTGGTCACCACTCGACCGCGCTACAAATCTCACCAGCTATATTATATCTTGGAAATATGTATTGTATTATTTAGCATAATTGAATAATGTTTCGTTTTTAAAACTAACAATATCTATATCGGCTATTACACTTACTTTTTCGTTAACGTTTCAGATAACTTTGGATCTAAATTTTCTGCGATCGAAATTGCGTCCTGCCAACTGATCGGCGATTCGTACACTTTTTCGTCCACGTAAACTCTGTTACAATTGCAATAGGTCGTTGACACGTGTAAAAATACCTGCAGAATAAAATACATTATGCAATAATTTGTATTAATTGTGTTGTGAAATAATTCAACAATGTACCTATACATGGTAAACATCGGAAAATCATGTACAGTTATGGTATAATGAAGTACACCGGAGCTACGTCATTCCATGGAATAATTATGAATTACAATAATAATAATAATATATAGATGTATTATTTCGACAAACGTACATATTATGAGACATAATAAAACGACTTCTATAATACTGTCTAATTGAATAGGAGGTTGAGAGAGGAGGCATCACGAACATTTTATACATAAAGTCAAAATATTGAAGCTGATACCTATCAACCTGGCGTATATTATTTTACAATACAAATTTATAACATGAATGTATAAGCTCAGGAATGGCTGAAAGTTCGGTCGCTACTCCTTTTCATCTTTTCTTGACTTTTTTCAGAAAATATAATTAATAAATCGATTTTTTAGTAATTTATTTTACATTCGTTTAACCCAAAATTAAATAAATAAAAAATATTAACTATGAAATTATGATAATAATATAATAATTATTTTAATTATTTTTATTAATTGATCATTTTTTGGTACACCGTGGCAACCTAGCAAAACTATAAGTCAATCGCAATTTATTAATGTACCCTACGCTCACATATTATTCCGTTTCTGAATGTTCCAAGACATAGCTTTTCAAGCACAAAATTTGTTTCACACATCAAAGAAATTAAAAATAAAACTTTATAATAATTATCCGTGATTTTAAATCGTCTTAACTTTACCACGTAAACATAATGATACACTCATAATATTGTTTACAGCATTTATTCACTGCAAATTGTGTTATTGAATTATCATTCTTCACGATAACGAATGATTTATTCAACGAATGATTTCCACATAAATTGCATTGTTCCCGTTATCTTATCGGTAAATGCAAGCTTTAAGAAAATCACAAACAACGCTAAATCATTTAAAGCGGGCGGGCGGGCGGGAACATTTTCCTCCAAAAAATGAGATACTACGTTTTTCTCCGAAAAAAAGAAAGTTAATTTCCATTTTCCTCCATTCATTTTTTTTACACCAGCGTCGTGTTTTCTTTCAAATATTGAAATCATATGTAAATTGTTTGAATATTAAATTTATATTTTTATTTCTCTTATGAAGTTATACTTATATGAAATAATGATAAAAATTATTTGATTTGTATTCTTAAACATAAAAAATATTTTATTGATTACCATATTAGATATTGTATATACTTGTTAGAAAAAACTTTTTAGAGTTATTTCAAATATGCATTTACATTTTATAAAGAAAAATGTTGTCCCGTTATATGTGTGAATTGTTTGTCAAATGTTTACAATTACCGTCGATAACATAGTTTTATAATCGTACATCGACGTAGCGATATAAATCTCAAAATGCACTACTTCCATGATTATTCAAAATGTGCTGTATCCAAAGTTCGTCATTACGTACTATTGCGCATGTTAAAATAGATTTTTAGTAAATTTGTAATATTCAAAACGCACTATGTCCATACAATACAATATCATCAAATTCGCTCCAATACTTGATTACCAGTAGTGGTTATCCTTGATACGAATTCAAAAATTTCAAATGACCAATATTATCGACTGTAGCCTGTCGTAGCGATATATTTATATTCTATGGTTTTAACTTGTAATTTTGATACTTTGTAAGAAGTCTTAAAATTATTTTATTTAATATTTATAGTAGGTATTAAATATCTGGAGGAAATGTTGAATAAGTAAATTTTGGAAAAATTTGGTTTAATATTATTAATTACGATTACGTCAAAATGTACTATTGGATGGAAATGGTACAATCAATATTTTAAATTATCAATTTAAGTATAATAATTTAAAAACATTTTTGCATTAAAAATATATTAAGAATATTTTTCTGAATTATTAACATATTTTACTGTTTTCCTACTATTTAATATAGTTCACAATAGAAAATCATGTTTCTTGAACAATATGAAAAGTGGCAATAGTACATTTTAGAAGGTTGTCATAAAAAATAAATATTTTATTATATACCTATTTTATCACGATGGGATTCTAAATAAAATAAAATTCAGATAATCATATTTGACGCCTATACATAAAAATATAATATAGATAGAATGATATTCTTGGCAGGAAAATTATAGAAATATATAAGTTAATCATTTTATATTAAAAGTGTGTGAGAATTTCTCATTATAATCATGGAGGAAAATGAACAGTGTATGAACGAGGTTTATCTTATTTTTGGAGGAAAATGGCAACGAATACGTCACAAATATTTACACAAACTATAATAACATTGAAACGTAATGTGTGTTTTTTTTTACAGAGACATAACTGCGTTGAATCGTTTATACTATAATATTATTATCACGTTGACGGGCAATCGATCAATTTTACTGTTATTGCAGTAATCATCTTATTGAGCCTATATGGACAGTTAAAAATATTTTACTGTTGTTGTAAATACTTCTAAAATGTTGCATTACTGTAATAGCAGTAATAATTCCAATGGTTTCTTATGAAAGAGGAAGTGGTGTTGCACACATTAAGCAAATTGCGCATTTGGACACTGTCAATTTTAAGCGAATTACTATAGAAAATTATTTCCATTTATTTGTAAGTTCACATAAAGTGCCACATATAGTATGGCAATGGAACAAAATAGTGTTTACGACTGTCCGTCAACGTGTTATTATGGTTATCAATAACGATTTTATTTACAATTTCCTGTATTTTGTATACATTGTCGTTGCAGCACTTGTACTGACTATCAGAGTTACAAATTAAGTTTTAAATTTAAGTTTTTAATCATAACAATAATATTATATTATACAGTGGTCGTTTCAATAGACGACTAGACCTCTAAAACGTGGGGTGCAATAATATTACAAATATAATACAATTTATGATATCTCACTAAAATTATAATAGTTTGAACTAGGGACTGTTCAAACCTTTTGATTTTATTGGTATTGGTTCCGGTAATGGTTCTCCAAAAATAAAATAACTGTTCCGGTTTGGTTCTGGTTTTTTGATAAAAAAAAAATAAAGGTATTGGTTTCAAATAATTTCGGCACTAGTTCCAGATAATTTAGGTACCGAAAAGTATAATAATTTTAAATACTTATCCAGAATGCTGGTTTAATTAATAGTGAGAAAACTAGTATAAATAGTATAGAAAACTCGTAGGATCAATTATCATATATAGTTTATATACAAAACAGTAATACCATTAAGTTATGATAAATAAAATTATTTTTGAACCTAAAAGAACCTATTTAATTTGAAAATTCCGGTTCGGTTCCGGTTCCTAATATTTTAAAGGTTCCGGTCTCAGAACCGGTTCTTTTAGGTTCGGTTCCAGTCCCTGGTTCGAACTAAAAATATTATGATGATTGCTAAATACCCCTTTGTGCCCCGAAGTTGCGCCAATGGTTGCCGATTAAAGTATAATAATTTTAGTGTTGGGCAAGAAAAATAACAATAATTACATAAGCCGACTGATAACACTAAACGGAAATTTAAGTAAGCACATAATACTACCCTTACTTTTCTATATAACAATATGCTATTAATAATATAATTTAACCGTGATTATAATGAGTGGTGACCACTGTATTATTCCGGTCTCCATCCCGTTGCTGGTTTGATACGCGGAATACATTATTATTGAACTATTATTTATTTATTTATATTTTCAGAATCTCGGTGATAGTTTTGATTTTGTAAACAAGTAACAACCAACGATGAAATATAAGCGTACACATTTTGTATAAATATCACTCATACAAAAATTGATAGTAATAATTAGGATGGTAGATTTAAATCATTAAAAAATATAAAAATCGTAAAACGAACTGTAATATATAAATCCTAAAAAACTTTGTAAATGCATTTAAACCAGGAAAAAAGGAATATAAAACGCACTGTAAGTACCTATACACACTAATGGAATATAATTAAATTAAAAAAACATAAACATCTAACAAGTGTAAAATATTTGAAATTAAAGATATTAGAAGGTACAATGTGTGAAGTTACAGAACGTGTAAAATATATATAAGACGAAAATTTAAAAAAATTAAAAATGCTTACAATGTGTGTTAAAGTTTGAACTGACGGAAATTATTAAATATATCGAGCAAAGTAATACAAACCGCCAAAAATTGCAAAATAAAATATACAAAATTGAATCCATTAGAACCTAATTTGATCTTTGTATTAAAGAAGCTATGTTATGCACACCGAGATAAAATAATGTCTTCATCTACAAATTAACAATTCCAGCTATAATAATATACTAATATATGTCTATCCATAATATCTATGTAAGTCCACATATTCCTATAAATTAGGATTTGGGCTACAGCTGATTTAGGTTGAACAAGCCCCACAAGCCCCCCTTCACCCTCAATTCACGTCTATATGTACAACTGTATATTGAATTATGTATATTTACCGTATACATTTAAGTACATTTTTATTGATATAAAGGGAGACATTTTTGTAATAAAGATAACAGTTGGAAATGTGGAAACTTCTGCGCAGCTGTTTCTATCGAAAATATTATTATTATTGTATTATTACTTAATGGCGATTTCCGATGAATTATTACATTTTTAATGAGCAATTCCGTGTAAGTTATAAAATATACAATTATTTCAACGTTATGTTTTAATTTCAAAAAGACGTATATCACTACACTATATTAAAACACGAACTCGCTTTAATATTAAACACGGACAATTTCACGTTATCTGAGTGTGTTTATATGCATGGTTATCAATGGTAATAATTATTGATATTATATTTAAAATTTAAGACTTTATTGTATTTTAATATATATAAAAAAAAATAATAACTCCTTATGTCCACGATACTGAACTACTGAAGGTTATCTTTTCTAGAATAAAAAAATATGTATAATAATATGTACTATAATAGTAATGATAGTAACGAGAATCACTTGTTGAGATAATTGCAAATGGGTCAGTTAATTATATAATTTCAACCAAAATTTACCGATGTTTAGTCAATCCTACCGACGGAACTAGTAATGCAATTATAGGGACTTTTGAAAAGTAATTTGAATTTAGTATAAATTCTACGTAATTATCAATATCGATCGGGACACATTTTTTAATTTCGTTTGCCAACTTTACTTCCGTAAACTTTAGAAATTGTTAAAATTTTAAATTAAAAATCTTAAAATGTGGCGGGATTGATCTCATGTAGACATATTAATATATATTGACGAATTAAAATCAGTTTTCAGAAGTTTCAACAAATGATCAGGTTCAATCGGTAGGATTGAAAAAAAATACCTACGTACAAATGAGCAAACATTCTCTACTGCTCACTAATGATCGCTAGGGATGGCAACGATACATCTATTAATCGAAAATATCGGTTGTTATATTCGATGTATCAATGTTTTTTACATCGACAGTGTCTTTCGATTTTTATTGGTCCATCGAAAATTACCTTCGATGTTATATCGATGTGTCAATGTATCGAAGTAGCTACGTAACTAAATTTTTTTTTTTATATTTTAAAATTAAAATTTTTTATGATAATATTTGAAGTCCAATTTGTGGTTAGGTTATAAAGTTAATAAATAACAATTGATAAATAATTTGTTCTAATCACTTAGTCTATCAATTAGTCCGTGGTTCATATCATAATTATCGTATTCCAAAGATCTTATTATGGTTATGGTTTATGTTGGTTTATGTAGGTAGGAATATAAACAATCATTTAATATTTTAATCACAAATGTGTAATTGCTAATGGGAAATAAAAATTAAGCTATTGTAGATTTCAATATCTACTAAATGCTTAATAAATATTAAAGTTACTCAATACCCTGCAAGTGTGAATGTGTAATCCATGATTACTACCTTATAAAATGTGAAATGTACGGTGTGGTGTATGGTATAACCGTATCCTTCATTTTAGAGTGCAAAATTTGCCTTTTTTTTTTTTTCGATACATCGGTGTTTATTCAGCGATATATCGATTAATCGTCGTTTTAATTGGTTCGATACATCGACACCGATAAAACGTAATGAAAACATCGATTATTCGATACATCGTGATAGCTGCGATTTTTGCCTACCCTAATGATCGCCACTTATTTCGTGCACAATTTATAAGGGCTGCGCGTGGAGCGTCGACGCATTTTGATAATTGCCTATATTGAACTCCTTAAAACTGTTAATTTGGTGTCAAAATTTACAATTGTAAACTTTGGGCCTAAAACAAAATGCCCTATTCAGGGTGGTCCGATCTTTTGTAGTTGTTGGGCTAATTTACACATTTATAAATTATAAACACTGAAGGCTGCCAAAAGAAAATACTTAAATGATTTTTATTCATATTTTATTTTATGACAAACATAATTTTATAAAATACACGAGTTATCACATTACAGATATATATAATTTATAATTATAACGATTTGGTAACTTAAATATATTTATAGAACTCAGATTAAATTTTAGTAATAAATGTGATGTTTTTCAGAAACCAATTTTTCAATTAAATTTATTGTTTTATTTCAATCACAGTATCACACACAATCACACTTTCGTATTATTAAATATATTTACTACATATTATGTCTTTTAAGGGGGCCAAAAAAAAAAATTTAAAAATGCTTTGAGAGCTACGAGTTGGACCTTGAATCACCCTGCTCTATTTTAAGATTCAATTTTTTCCTTTGCGGTGATGATCAAAAAAGCATAACTTACTGGGATTCCACTACACCTTTTTTTTTTTTATGAAAACACATCTATACACATATAAACGTACTGGCTTGAGTTTTGTTTTGTCGTTAAGTAGATTTTGGATACCCCAAGCCACATTTTAAATTCATTATTCTTAAAAAATCTCATATATTTAGAAATTTAATTGGAATAAAAACAGAGTTAAACGCCATAATTGTAGATTCCAATATAATAACCCTCAACTACAACCTAAAACTTACAAGAAAATGAAATATATTTTCAATCATGATGTCAAGTAGCAACTTATAAATAAAAAAACTATATGAAAATATTACTGTTGATTATAAACTATAAAATTAAACAAATTGTTAGTCTTACATGATGGATGTGACGAATGCACATTGCCTTTTAAAATCTCCGTGCTATTATGAGGTGGAAAAAGTCAACTAATTTACTTTTCCGGCAAGTGTTCAATAACTTTACCTATACTGCTACGTGTCAAGATTGAATTTTTCACCAAATGCTTATATTAGCATTTTCTATGAATGGTAAAATGTTGACTCTTTTGATATATTTATAGCCATAAGAAATTTTCGATCAGAATCTAAACCAACCACCTAAGTCCTAAACCTTAACTAAATGGTGGCAAACAAATAGGGGAAAAAACTAAAAAGTAAAAACCGTTAATATTATCAAAAATCTTGAAAAAATAACACAAGATTCCACATAAGTTGTTAATAATGTATTTTTAAAAAAAATTATCGTAAATCTAGAATTTTTTTTATGATTATCTGATAGTAGAACTTTTACAAAATAAATACTTTTATAAAATACCAAAAAATCGCAAATTATTTGCAATCGAAAATTAATTTCTTTTCTAATATTTTAAAATTTAATAGAAGGTTCCTCATATATTTTTCTATATTTAACAAAAAAAAGTTCACTGAAAAGTAGCGCTATTCATAGCCATGAGATATTTTCAATTTTTATTAATTTTTTTTTTTAATCATTAAATTGTATTATTCATTATTATACAAGTATGCAAGTATGAGGCTCACGCACCGCCTCCGCTCAGGATTGTTTTTCATATATAATGATTTATTATTGAATTCAAATTTAACACAACCATAACGATGATATACTCAACAACTAGTAGGTATACAGCAGGGCGGTACCCACTTGTCCACCTTTTTTGTTTTTAAATAGAAAAATTAATTTTACACATAATATTTATAATATAATATAATAACATAAATGTATAAAATAAAATTGTATAATATTTATTTGTATTGTTTGTCATATCATTATAAGTTATAACCACGCCCGATTATCTTCTAAAAGATTTCTAGTTTTAGCTATATGTTAGTGATAAATTGGTCCACAGTGAAAATAATTCCTTCATACGACAATGGCGCCAGCCTTTAGTAAACAAAATTATTACAGTTTCAGAAAGTACATATGAAACCTATACAGAATAGGCATTATTATATGTCGCTTTTACAAAGTCCAGTAACATGATATTTGGGGGAAATGTATCAACGCACCAAACATTTGTTTAACAAATTTTCAAAACTATGTTTATCAGCTATGCGTACACCGTATACATAGTATAACATTTCCGAATTCACTTGCCCGGGCTTTGGTTTTGATTTCAGAGCTTGGCCTCGTGTATTATTTTTACAACTGTTTAGACATTTAGGATTTGGGTTATTATAGACAATATAGGTCACTGGACAGTTTTTACTTACCATGAGATTTTTCATTTGTGCTGCTAAACCCACGACTTCTCGTGTTCCTCTCACGTTTTTAATGATCGCATCTCGAATAGGCTCGTCAAATCGAACCGTCGCAGCTACGTGAAAAACGATGGAAACGTTACGGATCAACATGTTGTAATCTTCATCACTCATCCCCAGTCGGATTTCGCTCAAGTTGCCAAATAAAGGAATTATTTTGTTTTCTGCGACACCTGGATGTTCCGTTTTTATCTTATCGAACAGCTGGACAAGTGAAAAAAAATCACATCAGTACAATATACAATAGATATTAATATACTATATTAAGTTATTAAACAAATTAGGAAAGCTCACTCTGCGGGCGTGCTAAATTTCCAGTTTCTAAACGCATTTTAATGCAAAGCAATAAAGTATAATTCAATATTGTAAAATTTAAAAATAATTTTTGTTAACCTTTATATTGGCTACTATGAATCTGTTGAATACTCTTATTTTGACATTTTTTAAAACTAGACAGTATGAATTTACTTTGAATAGAAACATGGTTATCCAATGTTAATACAAGGTATCGTAACTATTTACCGATAACTAACAGATGGTTGAGCGGATAGACACAACAGGGTCACAGGGATATAAGGCGTTCTAAACTAATTATGTTTAGAAATTCAAAATGAATATCTGTCCGTATGTCTGTAATTAATAGGCTCAACAACTACTGGACCGTTTTAATAAAAGTTTGTTAAGTGGGTGCACATTATTTTTTTTTATGTTCAATTTCATCCTAAAGTATATTGATAATTTGAATACGAATACATTTTGAAGTCTGTACAATAAATAAGGGCAATCTGCTTATAGTCATTCAAACAGTCATGTCCAATATTTTTTTTATATATTTTATTTTCTTATATTTGTTATGATTCAATGTTTTTCCGTGCATTGAAGAAAATAATATCACATTTTTATGGTTATTTACTGTCAATTATTTTGACAAACGCTTCTATAACGTATATCGTTTTGACATTATTTTTTTATTACTACTATTATTATTGTGTACCAATATAGTATTATGGTATCTAAAATATAGAAAAAGTTAGTGTCCTTGATATTGAAGATAATAATTAAACGAACATGATAATTATAGTAATATTAGATAAATATTTGACTGAATTATATTCGCTCTTATAATGATGTAGGAATAGTAATACGTAATAATCCATCGTTTAAATATTGACTCTATTAATCACGATAAACCGTTTAAGTGCAGTGTTATTAATACAATTAAAATCGTTTTTCAATCATCTGAGAATTATTTATCACTGGACTATTTAAATATTAGGTAGGTATGCAGATTGCAGAATATCTATTTTATTATGATCTAGGTATAACATACTTTGTAGAAAGTTAAATATATAGTTATTTATTGTTATAGAATTATAATAAAATTAATACACCTACAATTTAAGTTAATATTTTCAGATACAAAATATTATTTTTTTATTCAGCTATATAATTGTGTACATTGGAGTAGAAAATAATATTTATGTAAAACTGTTGATCATTGAAATTTTAAAATCAAATGGTATTATATCGCATCCAGGGACGTAATTTCAACTTTTTTTTTGTTGGTGCCAAAATATTTACAGGCCATTCAAATCATTACCAGGCCACATATATTTTTTTTTTTTTTGAGGGAGGGGGATAAATTAGATGCAAAAACTGTAGAATATTTGTATAATTTATTTAATATGTCACTTATATTAGTATGAAAATATCATAATATTGTTACTATTTTTGACGAACTATGTGTAGGTACTTCTAATATATTTATTTTATATCGTGGATACCAGTGTACAGTGGTATTTACACTTGGTAAATAAATGTATTGGTATAAAACACTTTATAGTAAAATACCTAACTGAATCTAACCTACACATTTTTTCTCCCTGCATACTCAAAATATATAATATAGCTAGGTTAATAAAACCAGAAATTTATTTTATGGATACCCTTCTCCACAATGTTCATGTTATAATTTTATCAATTATGATATTGTGGGACCACAAAACCACATCAAACATTCTTGGAAATTAAACATTAGTGCAATAAAATTTTTTTTAATACTGAAAAAATATTAAATATAATATATGATATAAAACACTTAAGTAGATCGGAGATTTATTATTGACAGGCCAAATAAGGAGTTAAAAAAAAAAGTTAGTGCAAATGTACACCCCCCCCCCTCCAAATGACGCCCCTGAAAGAAAAGTGACACAGAACAAAATACCAAAATGTTGGGAAATCTACTTTTAATGTTTCATTATGTAATTTAGTAATTGTAAATAGGATTTTTAATTAATTTTGCTTTTTTCAATCTTACATTATTCTTCATATTGTATAGTTTACTTGCATATGCTTAAAATATAGACATATAAAACAACTAGGTAGCCGACTGTATATTACATTGCCATAAGAATGTTGAAGTCGGGCCGCCATAATATGCCAACAGGGCAATATTTACATAACAACTCAATAGATGAGACACTGATAGCTGATAATAAATTAATATATATCAATGATATCAATCATGCGATTTTGTAAACATTGCCCTGTTGGCATACGGCGGTTGACTTCAATATTATCCTGTAGTCGGCTATCAAGTTGTTTTATATGTCTATGGCTTAAAATAATAATTTAAGTACCATATTTTCGCCTATGTTTTATTGTAAATCTGATTTCAGTTTGACTTGTGTCATTATTTCTGCTATCCATGGAAAAACAAATATTTTATGTGGTTGTACATCATAACATAATTTTTTTTCTTATCAGAAATAATGACACATGTAAAAAAAAATCAGTTTAAACAACAAAGAGGAAATGGTACTTAAATTATTATTTTAAGTATATTAAAATATAAAGGATGACATTCTGCAAAATGTTATGGTATAACTCGAAAACAGCATTTTTTGAGTTGTGTCACTATTCTTTCAGGGGTGCGATATGTTCCTTAATTAATGAATGTTATTACAGCAGTATACGTTTAATAATTATTATTTTCAGAAAATAAATTCAATGTAAGCTACAAAATCCAACAACTGTAAAGCCAACGGTACATGTTATGAACCGTATACAGCCGTGTTATGTACGAACTGCAGCAATTCAGAAACAAATAATAATAAAGACGACCAATTGAAGTTGATCGTAAAACAGAGTAAAGTTGTTCAGATAATAAAAGTAAATAACATTAATCCTGACACGTGTGTGCGCATTTTGTCACATAAAGTACCTACCTATTCTGCAGGTAGATTGTAACATAATACCTTTCAAACTCAGCAAATAATCGCGTTTATTTTATTTTTTGTGTTCAGTGTTTTCGGTTTGTTTTTGACCCGACGAAAACGGATTAGACAACTAAAACGTTATATAATATTAGACATTTTCGCGCTATTTGTCCGACTCGTGTAAATTACTGTTAAATTGTAATTATTTAACCGTTTATTTTATTTCGGATTTATATTTTGAGCATAACCCTGGTATCCAGAGTAATTTGGTCATTGGTAATTTGCGGGAGCGAAGGGTTGATACGGTACGTATATATAGTAAACGTATATAAGGTACACTTATCGTATTGTCTACGATTGGATAGCTGAATTTGTGTACCTAACCTATACCTATACTTACTAAAAACAAACATTTTTAGGGAATAGTTGCAAGTGATTTTTTTATGCGATCGTGTAATAGAGAAAATATTATAATATATTATGGCATGTTTAACTACCATCACAATATATTATAATAAGCGTGGAAAATATTAGTGTTATGGAATCGTTATTTTTTCAGGAAAATAATATTATCCGGACTGGGTATTTTGCTGGGAAAGATGTTTAAAAATAATAATATTATGATGTGATAAAGAAATGGTTTATCAATATATTTTTAGAACGATGTTATTCTCAACAGTATTAACTAAGGAAAATATAAAACAGTAACATAATATTGCAAACCTATATTAATTTTCAGGAACAATACAAATTAGGAAAATATCACTCAGGACTGTATTAATCGGCACAACATTTTTGAAGATATCATACTCATGGATCCGTGTTAATCTTAAATCATATTAAGATAATAAAGCATAAGAGGAGATGGAACTGAAAGGTGATTTACAGAAAAATATTCATTATAGAGAAAGTATTAAAAATAAATATTATTTTATAAGAAAAGAAGGAAACAAGAACTATATTAGGTATGTTGAAATAATGAGGAGCGAGAAATTAAAAAAAAAACAGAACTGATTTATGTAACCCTCCTAAATAGTGGTCCATTTAACGCAAGACACTCATAATTTTATAAACTATTAACGTTTTTTAAAATAATGTTTTTTACATAGTATTATATTACATATCGTTATATAATTTTCCGATAAAATTATATGTTTTACGTCTTTTTTATCGTTATCGGTTTTTATCATGTTTAACCTTTTTTTAACTACAACGCAGCAGAATATTTTTGGAAGTAGATACCTTGTTACATAAAAATCGAATTTAGGACGTGTATTTTATGAAATGTAAGTATTTAAAGTTATAAACGTATAACTATAAGTAATAATCTATACTACCGAAATTAATCTATTAATCCGAAATTTGATTTTTATAAATCAAAATACTATAAATAATATTTTTCTACGGAATATTATACAAAAAAAATTATCTTGTTCTTCAGAACATTAAAAATATAAGAAATGAAAACGATAAAAAATATATTTTTTTTTCCAAAAATGTTGTATTGTAAGTTATTTCATATTTGATAAGACCTAAAATTATATATGAAAGGAATATTTTTCGAAAATATAAGTGTTTTCTGAATTAATGAGTGTCCTACGTTAAATGGATCACTCCGTATGTAATATTTAGTCTTTAAAATACGTTTTACTAGTAAAATGTACTTAAATTATTTTATAAATTTAAGTACATACCTACATTTAAGCTGTACCTATCTATATTATATTTACAACATACATTATGGCCACTGTTTTGGGCACACCACGGATGTTGATAGATCATTTGTATTGAAATAAATGTAGGGCTTGGATTTTTATAGCAAAATTTGTATTTTTGGCGGTGAGTGAGATAGAAAGATAATTCTGATATTATATAAAAACATTTTGAATCATTCTGATTGCAAAGAAATAAACTTTATTTTGACTTTTTTTTTGGATTTATTTTTTGTGCTTTTTTCTTATTTCTCCGTTAGGTAGGTACATACCTATTTTTTTCTAGTTTTTATATAGTTGTCATGAAAATTAAACATGTTTCAGTATGATTGTATTTCATTATCCCACTATACTGTTGCAATAAATAAGCCGTAAAATCGTCGTAATTTAATAGAAGAGGCTGATAAAATAGCTATCTCGGAGTACCGGAATTGTAGTTTTATTAAAGTGATCGTATGATCCAATTTTATTTACGACTTTAGGAGAGGGAAACATATAATTAGTATTATTTTGTCGGAAGTGCATACAGCGTATTTTTATAGCACGTCCAAATACTTTAGTTAATCAGTAAACATCAATCCGTATCCTATGTGAAAAGCGTTCTACAAAATTTGATTTATAATTGAAATATTTGACGTAGAAATGCCAAAAGTTAATAATGTAAATTAAAAAACTTATGAGAGGATACTGTGAGGATGTATGGTTACTGACAAAAATATTATGGATTATAAAATAGTAAATAATTTCTTTTCATTTCAGATTCTGAGCGGATCGAGGAAGCTAGTGGTTTTACTATTGTGTTAATTATTTTTTTTTTCATCCTGTATACAAAATGTGTGCTTTGATTTCAACATATAGTACCTTATCTTTTAGCCAAAATGGTATTTTAGAGAAGTCATTTTTCGATTTTCTCAATAGTTATTTAATGCCACAGGATTGTACAGCAGAGCGACATCCACTTATCTGCTTTTTGTTTTTTTTTTTTGCAGTATCTTTTTGTAGTTTATAATATGAGCTTTATAATATAATATAAATGGTTTAATTTTTTGATTTTTTTGCTGATTTTTATTATGCTTCACTAGGTAACAATTTATTTTGCTACAAAATCCGAGCCCTTAATATATAATATACTACCTGTAATAAATTCTAAAATAATATAGTATCTCGATGATCAATTAATTAGTATTATGGTTTATACCTTATATCTAATAACCTAAACTAATCTTTATACCCTAAATACTGTGGTAGCAGGATGCCAATATGGTAACATTGTTCATTGAATAATATTTTTATTTTCCTCATATAGAGTCTGTGCAAACGGGATATTAGGTCCGATCATTTATTGAATTATAAATTATAATGTTGTCGTCGAAATTATCTAACGTACTATATATACATATAAATTTATCAATCGCAAGAATATATCAGCTAATACTTTAGACTTTTATTTATTGGTTATTTAAAATTTAAATGTATATTTCCCCCGTTCCCCGTGATGACCATGTGCTGGTAACGCCAATACATGTTTGACACTTTGACTCTAGCAGTTATACATTTATCTTTGCGATGTCTCATTAAAATTGAAACGTTAATAACTGACAAAAATGTTATATTTTCTAAAATGGTTATTTGTTTTTGTAGTTTATGATCCTAAATGGAATAAATGCTTTCTTGCCAATTATTATTATGTTTTTCTAACGTTTTATTTTGCTACAAAATTCGAGCCTTATATATAATAATATAATAATATGGTCTTGCTAAATGTAATTAACTTTATGATTTATACCTGATACATAAACTCGTATATTTTTATATGATATAGTTTGGTAGCAGGTAATATAGGTAGATACCTAATAACATTGTCCATTGATTAATTTTGTTTTATTTTACTTATACACTCGTTCGAATATCATTAACTAAATTGAACCCTGGGTCCGAAAACGATATTATGTCCGATAAGTGAATTACAATGTTGTCGTCGAACTTATCGAACGTATATACAATGTGTAACAGAATTATTTGACAAATTAAATAAATTTTGTCCTAATAAATATTTTTACAAACGGTTTACATATAATTTATAGACTCTTACAAGAACAGTACACACATTTTTATTTTTAATACTGAAAATTAAAAATTAAATTGAATTTTCTTCTAAAAAATGAATGATGTACAATATTTTTAAATCTAATTTTTAGAAAAATGTTGATGGTAAAAACGTTTATCGATTAGTGGGTAGTTTATTTTTAGTAGAGTAAATTAATTTAAAACGTAATTACTTTTTTCAAAATATTAATTTTTGAAATTTCAATAATTACTTAGTTAGTAAATCATAAATTATAATTTTACTATCCGTATATTTTTCTTAATAATTTTTCAGTTAAATTTTCTGTTGCACCCTGTATAATGTATATAGATATATTCTATCTTCGCATGAAAGCCTAACATGATTTGGATATCGCGTGCGAGTAAACCTATTTTAAATTTAAATTTAAATGTCTCCGTACCGGTAATGCCAACATGTCTTTGACTCTATCAGTTATACACTTGTCTTTGCGATGTCTCATTAAAACATATATGTTTTTGATTCCCGGGCATGATCGCAGTAGTTTTTCGATCAAAACTTTGCCCATGAATCCGGTGCCACCTGTTATGAAGATATCACATCCATCGTAAAAGTCCTTTATGCCCATAATTGCAGCTGAAACAAACGAAAAAAAATGTTATGATTGTTTTATTGAACAAAACGTATCTATAGGTATAATAAATAATTAAGTAGGTTTTTTGTTTATTGATATCGTATTGTATGATACATTATATGAAACTAGGACAATTACCCCCGAACTCCCCCCCCTTTCCCATCTCGAAACTATTTTTGGTTAAAGTAGGACATTTTAACCGATACAATATCCCCCCCCCAAAAAAAAAAAAAAATTATTAAAAATGTATTTGAATAATTGAATATAAAAATTATTTTTTGTCTCAAGACATATAGAATACATTTCCAAATATTTGCATAAATAAAATAAAATATAGATGTATATATTGTTGATCAATTTCTATTAGAAACAAATATCAATAAAAAGTAGGTACTTTTTAAATAATAATTTATGTTTAAGATAATTATTGTAATAATTAAGATATTTTACAAAAACTCATTGCTATATTATATAGTACTCTAGATAGCATTTAATAAAATAAATAATATATATTTGATACGATAAAAAATACTATAATAATAATAAATTTAAAACACTTACCTAATAATGTTTAAAACAAGTTAAGTAAGAATATAACGTTAGGAAAAATATTATAGCTTAAAGATTTTCTAAATAAAGTATAATAATATTAATAATTGATAAAAAAAATGGCTAGATACTCCGACAATAATATATTGTCTGTATAAAAAAATAAGATATGAAAAAAGACAATTTAAAATACATACCTAGGTATTAATATTAAAATACATTTTTGAAAAATATGGAGGTGGGAGTCCTACTACACCAAAATAGCCACAAGGGGGGGAAATGTCTGAGGAGAAATAGTTAATTTATCATTATATCGACACATAATATAATAATTATTTACATTATATTAGTACACAAATAATTCATTTGAATTCGATCAATTTTATTTTTTAAAAGAACACTGTAATCGGTTCCACACGATTAACAGCGTAGGTAGAGAATCTATGAAATGTTTTTTTTTTTTTTACATCGAATGACTTATTTTATTTGAACACGTTTTTCGTTTCTTTTCTCGTGGGCATGTTTAATAAACGTCGAAACGACAACATCAACATCCGAATCGGATTACCTACATAATATTAATCAATAGGTACGTAACGTCTTGTGCATAACGAATGTTTAAACGTTTCACAACATTTTGGTTGAGCCTAAGCCAGATTGTGAGTACAGATTAATACAATTATTACTACCTAGGTAGGTATTATTATTATACATCACAAGACAAGTTTTCTAGTTTGTTTATACTCAGCGGTAGAAGGATTTTCACGAGCACTATATTTTTTAAATCGTCGACTTGTCACTGCAACACAACTATAATAATATATTCATTTATAAATTAGTGACTAAGAATCTTAGATTATATTCAGGACCAGTATTTTAATTGAAGATGCAGCCTAATATTTAAATAAGAATTCCTCTTTGATTAACTTGAGAACATAATACGAAATCAACCATCTATATGTTTATTTGTTTTTTTTAATGGCACCTTATATACGCGTCTTATAATATATTAGGTAATAATTTGTTATTAACTACCAACAAATCTAAGTTGAATTTAACGGCTTTCAAAAACAAAAATAAAATAAGCGATTGTATAATTTATAAAAAAGTATTATTAAATAAAATTGATTTCTCGAAGGCGATCCTTAGTCATTATTCAAACTTCTTATTTGAAATACGAATAATGTGCGCAATAGTGGATTAGTTTTAGATAAATTCGATGTTCAAAACTTTGAAATAGTGCATATTTTATACAATATTATGTTAACATTTATCAGTGTTTCCCTCCCACTTCTCTGTTGTGACCATAATATGAACATAGTCTTGTAGTTTAGTCAGTTAAGAATTAAACGCCGAACCGCTCGGTACTCGATGTCCAGTGTGTACAATGTGATAAGTTAAAGTAATAAAGTATAAGTTCTTTCTGTAATAAGTAATTGTTGTTAATGTTTATAATTATATCATAATATGTATTTATATTTGTATAATATGATTCAGTAACTATTCCAGAGAATCCCAAAAGAAGGCTATAACAATGGTCTTGTGTATCCAAAAAAAAGCATAAATTAGATAATTAATAATCATTATTAGTATTATTATATTATAACTAATATTTCAAGATGAAGTACCTCCACCGAGAGGCCTCTCCTTTCCGTTATTCCATGTCATATTTTATTTTTTATTTATTACCATCTATACATAGGTTATTGTTCAAATAATATGAAACAGGTGGTTATATATATGAATAAAACAAATATTTATATGATTTACAGTTGTAAATTGCAATAATACTTACTTATATTAATCACAAGGAATTGTAAATAAAAAAGTATTTTTATGTGAGTATAATAAATAATAGTAGATACATGTTATAAATACGGTTTAGTTCTCGATTTAAATTGAAGCAGTAATATTTCTTTTTCAAAAGTTTTGATTGTGCGATGGTTACAGAAACGCTTTAACGTATTTAATTTAACATTAACGTGTTAACGCATTAACAGAAACAAATTAAGAATTAAAGGGATAAATTAATGAAAGTATTCAATAGTAAAAAAAAATATTTGAAATACCGTTCAAATATTTCCAAAATAAAAGTAGGTATTTAAAAAAGTATTCAATACCGATAAAAGTATTTGAATATTTTTACTCAAATAATTTACAACATTGGGTATATATACAACATTGTATACGTAAAAAGTGTATAAACATTACCTTTTATCGAATAGTGAATGCCTTAATTTACACTATTACGTCACTGGTCGTAAATAAGGTATGTGGCAAATTTTGATGTTTGTTCGGTTTTACGTCAATAGAAGTTGTGTTTTAGTAGTATAATTTACTGTCGAAGAAATGTGATGAGTGAATGAATTAATAAAGAACGCGACGTTTCTATTGTGTCTGATAATTAGATTCCTTAATTAAAATTCAATGCAAAGAATACATTATGAACTAATATCATCGTAATAAATTATACTGTACCACGTGTATACTTGATTTATATTAAATTAATTTTACATAATGTTCTATATTCGTGTGGCATTTAAATATACATATTGTGAAAATGTATGATTGCACTTATGGTGTTATTTAAGGTCATATTATATAAGTACCGTGCCTACCACAAGTGCTCTCGTTAATGTTGTAAACAACCAGAAAACATCAACGAACCTCACTCAAACTATACACGTACGATAGGTATATTATGTTAAATCCTTAAGTATACTAACAGACAAATAATTATATTGCAAGTCTATAAGAATATTTCCTCGAAAATGGCTCCAAGAATTTTGTCAGAATTTGATATCAGCTATAGGGGTTTTTTGATGCGAGGAATTCATTGGCAAAGAACTCAACTCTAAGAAAATTCGTGTTTTTTAATAATATGCTCAAATTACGCGAGTATTCGCTGTATATTAATTTCACATAATTATAAATATTTGAATAACATTAAATATAGTTAGGTGCTAAAAATATTATAAAAATCTTTACACTCAACCAAATATTAAATATTTTTTTTATTTTTTATTTATAACAATTTTACGGGACATAAGCCCTTTAACAAAAGAAGATAAATACTCTTGACATCTAATAACATAAAGAAAACATATAATATATAGGTACAATGTAAATTTTGTTTAAATTAAGTGGTATAATACATAAATTGTGATAGTATAATAATTATGATTTAACTAGAAAAAAAATCAAAGCTTTCGTTCTGATGCACTCACGAGACATAAAAAAAAAATCTACATCATTACAAATTAAGTTGCATAGCGAAAGCGCTCTCGGGAAAAAAAAGAATCAGTACAATTTTTTTTTTTTTAAAAAGGCACAAAAAATAAATTTGAGCTTCTAATTGAATAATTATGAGTTACAATACCAATCATACTTAACAACTTGGTACATTCAATATTGTTATTTACATAAATATGTAAAAATGTCTAATCAAAAATACTAATAAAATAATAATAACCAAATATTATTGGGGTGTTCACTTCCTTTTGGTATACCTGGGGTAACTTGAATGAGCTGGAACACATTCGAGCTACGTAAACACTAAAAAACATCACCTTTTTTTCGTAGGATGCACTTGGACGGTAGGTTCCTTATTTGGGATGCACTCAGGAAATTAAATAATGACCATTGCAGGAAACTCCCTTTAATTGTCCAACTAAAACAGCTTTGGGAGGTTAAGCTCTAAAAATTTTCGACGAACCCCACTCAAACAATAATACTATATATTTATATAGGTAACTGCTGCATACTTGAATACTTAAAAGGACGCATCATCACCTGTAACATATTCGTGAAAATGGCTTTGCGCGGGATGAACACACGAAGACACAGTAACCTTACAATATATATTTTACAATACATATAAAATACATGAAATGCCGTTGTGTATTTTTGTCGTTGAGTTTTTATTTTGTGATTACATTTTTTAAAAAAGAAAGAATTTTAGACATTCCAAACAGTAAATTCGTATTGTTTATTTTTATTTTTTTGGGTTTTTTTTATTCGTTTAGTTTTTAAAAATTATTGAGTATTGATATAAAAAAAAACCGGCACAACTCAGATAAATTTATCTTCTATATGGTATATGGATATTTTATAAATCTACTAAAAATGATTATGTACTTACTCGTACGTTTAAACCACGCACAGCAACTTATTTTCAATATAATCTAATATTATTACGTAAGTGGATACTGGACATGGGACCAAAAATTATAAAACAGTTAAAATTAGCTGTATTTATATTATATATATTTTAAGATCAAACATTTTAATTTTTCTTCTCGTAATCGCATTCAAATTGCCTATATTAAACCCCTAAGTTACCATGCATCTTCTCCAATACGCGTTTCTCCAAGACTGAATTCTACAAAGTTATACTGTATAGCAAGGATTGCTTAACCAGAGGCCGTACATGGTTACTTGGTGGTCCGTGGAGAAGATTTTATTATAATATTTTTATTGATGCTCTTCACCTTATTTCATAAAAAGTGTATAAATCTATTATAACTTAAAGTAAATCTCACATGATTCATATTCGTTATGATAATAATATTTTTTAATTAACCATTTAATATTAAAAAATAATCAAGATAAAAAGTATTTTTATTGTGGAGGGGTTCATGTAGCATAAAAGGTTAAAAACCTCTGATATATAAAATATTCTTATAAAAAATATCGGAGAACTGCCCTGAGAATTGGGTCTATTTGCAGTATCTACGACTGCAGCTGTGAACGATTGAAAGAAAACAAATATTAAACGAAATAAACGATATATAATAGCATATACAAGTATATAAATAAATAGCACATAATATGGCCCTATCATAATAGGTACCTCCGAATAAACATAAAATACGCATGAACGCAATATAGGCATATAGCAATAATAATAATATTACATGACCTGTGTTATTTTTCATTCAAACGTTTTGGGACAACAATTCAGTAGACAATAAATAAGAACAGAATGTGCACACCGTACGATATTAAAACTATTGAATCGATTATTGACAATAAAATAACTATTAATATAAAATTAGCACTCTTGTACACAAAATTAAGTTTTATTTATAAAGTTTTTGGTAAGCTTGATAAAACTTTTGACGTTTATAATTTATCTGATCTGTTGATTGAAAATAGTGTACCTATGGTTTTTACTCAATAAATACAATGAATCGTAAAAGTGTGTGGTTTTCGTCTACCGACTTTTTTGAAGTAAAAATCACGAGTGAGCGGTTTTTGGATGTAATTTTTACAATTTATACCCAAATGGTAATGATGAATAAAGGTGATATCTACTATCTATGTTAGTGCTTCACACTAAATATTAAATAATAATATATTAGGCAACCAATAATATAACAAGTCTAGACTTGTTGTTTTTGTCTAAAGCAATTCAATCAATTATTAAATTTTTTTTTTATCATATTAACGATTGTTGACAATATGTGTATAAAAACCTTGTATGTCCGCGGTAAAAATATTTTATAATTATATTACCATTTATTACAAGTCCCGTTTAAATTTAAAAGAGTCATTAAAATTATTATGTTGAAAACATTTTTAAGATTAAAAGTAGATTAAAGGTATTATATAATAATATGATAATATGATTTATTATACAAATAAATTAGTTGTCACTTGTAACAATAAAAAAAACAAAAAAAACTACAACACAAATTATTAGGTTTAAACAATTGAAAATCTTAAAACTACCAACTCTTCTATAAAATGCAATGTTTGTGAGTTGTGACATACAAATGTTCGTCTCTTAGCCAGTTATTAGCCATCGATACACAAATCTGTAAATGCATTTTTTGTGTGGAGTAATCTCAGAAACTTTTGGACTTATAGGTTTTCAATAAAAGTAATATCAATATAGATTTTTTGAGACTTAGAGGAAGCTTTTAGCTTATTTTTTCAACACCAATAAGTTGCTATAGAGTGGCTCATACATTAATTTCGTTTTAGCGTATCAAAATTGAATATTTTTTGTTTATATAAACGGTTGCCTTTTTAGGTTACAGATCATTATATTACAATTATAATTAGATATATAGCATACTATGTAGTATGTACCTACGTCCTACCTATATATATTATTATTATTATTATATTATTATTATGTTATCCCTGAACCGAACTTTGCACACATGTTCTTTGGACCCCTTGATGGGTCGTATGCTACTTTTAATCCCAGAATTAAACTCTAAGTGTTGGCTCACCAAAATTGAATATTTTTTTGTTTAAATAATATATTATATAGAGAGAGTTTCCATTGAGTACAGAAAATAAAATAGTTATTATGATTGGATATTATTTTCAGTGTTGTATTAAATTATTTGGTGGGTATCATAGAAATTTGATATAAATATCAAAAGACATAATACCTATGGCAGGTATTTATGTGAAAAAATGCGTAATTTATTATATCAGCTCTTAATTCTCTTAACATCTTCAATTTTCATATTCTTTTTTTATTATGTTAATTATTGCGAAACAATCATATTTTTACGAATGATAAGTCCACGTTTATGAAATGTTTATCACTACCTATATATTGATTTTTTAATAATATTTTATACTGTTAAGTACTTATTAGCTTTGAGATTTATAATATCTGAATTTGTATTGGGCGCATCCAGTTTCATGATAATAAATAATAATATGCCATTCATTCTAGGTATTCTAGATTAGGGACGATAAACAATAGTACGTACATTATACTTACGATATGACATAAAACATCGTTTACCACTCAGCTTTGGAAAATCGATTCTTTTATAATAAAAAAAAAAAAAACGATATTTTTTTTATTTATTTATCAAGTTTGTCTGTTTATCAAAAATGAAAAGTATTCAAATCTCATATACGCTGTGGCTTTTAAACGTACATGATTAAAATATAATATTACATAACATGAAACACGCACAGATACATTTGACTGACAGTTTAGTCAGAAAAGTTTCGTAAAGGATGTACCGATTTTGACAGGTATTGTATTGTTTAATGGAAAATCGGAAAACGATGGATGGATAAATAAATAATTTTAATTTTGACAGAGTCGGGTAGTGCAGCTAGTTATAATATACTTATAATACTAACTGATCCTGCACGGCGTGGCTCGTGGTATAACATATTAAATTCCTGGATTTACCACTTCTTAAACATAAAGAATTTTAACAGGTCAGTTATTTTTGATTTTTTGATTAAATATTAATCACAGGTCTAAAATTATATACAATCATGATAATAACTATTTTCTTGCTGAATCTCTGTTGACGAACATTCTATGAAAATCGGTCGTAATTACATAAGGGACGTCCATTTATGCCTTTGATTTAATGTAGTAGATGTATTTATTAATATTATTGAGGTTCCTGTATCGCAAGTTGCTGCCTGTGACAAATTAATATAACACATCGATTTGAGTAGTTTTAAACAAATACTAGTCTAAAACTACATCCAATCATAATGATGACTATTTTATTTTATGAATAACCATGCAATGGCAACCCTATATATACAAACAAAAACTTATTCGTTTTTCGTGAGCGAACAAATCTCCGTGTGAGCCTATGTTTAAAATCAAAACGATTGGCGTCAAGGTGCACATCCTGCTTGGCTATACCAATATTAGATTACCTATATGTACCAAACTTCAGAACCACGAGCACGATGTTTTTAAGCTGGATATTTTCTAACCAATTTTGTTTATAGAAATACAAATCAACAATTAATATTTCAAAAATTAGTATGGTACCTATAATCAATCTGTGATTCCTCAATTTTCCTTGTAGAGGAAAAATATCTAGTAGGTAGTATGCTACTTTTTAAAGCAAAAAATATAAAATAAATAATAATAATAAACATCATAATATTATATCTCTTTTTTTTTATTAGACATAATATTCCAATGGACATTTTACAGTTTAATATAAACTATAGGTTGCATGACCAATAATTCTAGAGCATACTGATCTAATTAAATAACTAATATATTACTATAACTGGTATATAGTTAAGTTTATAGTTTTATACTGCCCATCAAAGTATACCCCAATGTGTAATCTTTTTAATAGCCAATAAAAAACTTAGGAAAACAAGTCCAAAATAATTGTCCAATTTAGGTATAATAAGATATAGGTAATTTATTCTGACTATTCTAATTTTTACATTTAGTGGGCCTAACGAAGATAATAATTTGTGGCCCGCTGAATAAAAAAAAAGGTTGGACAACACTGATATAGAGAGATATTGAACATTCTCGCACTTAAAATAATATATCTACCTAATATAAAATGAATATAATTAAAACGCAGATCGCATATTATAATATTATTATTATTATTATTCCGAGCAAACCATCCGTTTGTGTTTGTCTCGACCCCGCCGCAATAAAATATATTATTATATTTTCTTTTTCCTATCACATGTCATCTAGGTTTATTTGAATTGCTGTAGAAGTATAGTAATATTATTATTAAACCAGCTGACCACCTCATACCACATACCAAATATATTATAATACACGCATAATGGATATTATATTTATATACCTACGTAGCATAGGTACCTATATACTACGAGCCGCTGCAGTCAGCTAGTCAATTATTATGATAATAATATTCTCGTAAGTCGTAGCAGGTAGGTACCACCGAATGCACCGGGAAGAGGGCTACACAATAATAATATATTATCGTAATAAAAAAAAAAAAAAAAAAAAAAAACACTACATAGTTATCTCTAGCTCCCATGTACGAGAGAATCCGACCGTCACCGCCGCCGCTGTATACTTAGGTATATATAAAATATATATAATACTAGGTATATAATATATACCGCTGAGGCGGCGAGGGACGACGAATATAAATTATAAACACGTCCGACACGGAGAATGTCTTTTTTTCCCGATGTTTTATCGGCCTACAATAATATTATAATAATGTGCGTCGCCGCCGCGTGCACGTTTGGGGGGGGGGGTATAAGCGCTTATAGTAATAATAATAACAGAGACACACGCGCAGCACCGGCCAACGAAAAACATCACACATGAACACGACCCGGGTCGTTGTATATAGACGCTCGAATATGTTGGTACCTAACCTATCTGGTATATGGTATACAGGACGATTCACCGAACACGTTATGCCCTCCACCCCATTTGTTGTCTGCAATATAATGCTGCAATCGAGTAAAAATTTGATTTTTGGAATTTTTAAATATTCGGTTAGGGCGGATTTCCCTGCAATTTGCATAGTATAGCGTACTGCCCGGAGAGGGGAATCTACTGTATTACTTTATTGAAAATATTTCATTTGTATAAAAATAACAAAATTAGAAAAAACTTTTGCAATAATAGCATGCAAAATAGTGCGATTTGATGCAAATTTGAAATAGTTCTTTTTGACATGATTTTTCCGATGGACTGCATTTTAAAGAAATTACGAATGTTTAAGATCGATTTACGATGGGAAATAGTATACGTATTTTTAAAATCTCACCTCGCCATTCGATTTCCCGCTGTTTTTATTATCAGAATATTGATGTATAAGTGTATAGCTCAATTTTTATAATTTTGGCAATGGCACGTTTTTTCATTGTCACACCTCAATTTATATTAATCTATCGATATTTCTTATTTATAGTTTGTAGTTCAAGTATATTATATTTAATACTTGATCCGATATTACTTACATCTATTTTTGTAAAACCATTTTTAAGGACTTTTTGCATAAATAATTTGGTAACCTGGAAACCATACTTGTTCAAACTTTGAACTAGATACGTGTATCAACATTTTCGAAAAAAATTCCTCAAAAATTTCACAAAAAAATCTCAAAAGTTCAAAAACACGGTCTTTGATTATATTTCAAAAGTCATAATTTGAATGAATTAGAAAAATTAAGTTGGTGAGGTGCCTTCGCTGGATGGTCCCTTAACCTCAAGCCAACAAGACTGTTTTTACTTTTTTCCCACGTTTCTGTTTAAACCTGACTATCTTATTGTACCAATATTGTTGTACAGATCGTTGAATTATTATTATTATTATTATTCTAATAAAAATGTAAAAAAAAAAATAGTATAATCAATAATTTAAATAAATGAATTATAAATAAATTATGAGAAATTTTTAATAATTTTTTCATAATTATAATTTTTAATAAACCTCTAAAAAAGCTCTAACTTTAAAATGTTCAATAATATATGAACAAAAATTAAAAAAAAAATAATTTAAAAAGATATTTTGACTAAAGATATTATTTTTGGGGTAAAATGCATTTTATAAGGGCATTACTTAAATTTTTCACATTTTAAAGAATTTTTTACTTAATTAATACAATTTTTTATGTCATTATCTAATGCATTTTTAGTTAAATTTTTAGGGCATTAAAAGGCCCTAGACTAATAACTAATGAGCTGATAAAATCAGTATAAAAGATATTTTATTCAAAGTTATTTTTATTTAAAGAATTTTGACTAAGATATATTGACCAAGATAGTTTGACCAATGATATTATTTCGAAGATATTTTGACCGGTCACCAAGAACTCAAAAGCATGGTCTTTAAAGTTTAAACTAAGCGGTAAATTCAAAAAATTATGATTTGAACGAATTAGAAGAGTAAACGAGGATAATCATGCTCGGAGAATCACCCTGTATAGCATATATTATCGGTGGGATTCAAATTCAAGTTTTTGATTTGTGACGAAATTGCCGGTATAGAGCGCTTATATATAATATAAAATATCGTGTAGCGTGCATCGTTTTGGGATATATACATTAACATATTATACCTACCAATCTATATAGGTACCTGCCGAGGACCAAGTGAATTCGTATATATATATATATTTTTAATATCCTTCTTTCGAAAGCGTTTTAATATACAAGACAAACGCATTAAGTTGTACGCATATAATATATAGGTATGATAGGCCTATACATATTATACACATAAGTTATAGGATTCCCGCGGACTGCGTGGTGGCAGTACTACCTGGTATCCATCTATAATATGTATATTATATTACATATATATATATGAAGCTATGCGTTCGTATAGGTCTTGTTTCAACCCAAAGTCGGACGATATACTCTTATATATATATATATAATATACCTCATACGAGTTTTATCTTGATTTTAGCTATAAGGCGCATAATAGGCCGACCACTTTGTCCTGTTCGGATAATATAAAACATTAACTCGATGCGATTCGTTACGCCGCCGCCGCCTCGCCCCGGACGGGTGTTATACCTATATAGTATATATACATGACACCTATGCCTATACCTATATAATATAGTACCCATTATACTCTACGTGGAGATATTAAATGGATAATAAGAAAAAATAACGAATTACAATATTATAATTGGCGCCGCAGTGTTTTGTAAGACTTACCTCCGAAATGCGGGAGTTTATCCGAAAATAAAAAAATAATAGGAACGTAGTTTTTAGAACGACCGATAATACGAGGGTACTTACTATAACGTTGTATATATTATTATCGAATCAGTGGTGTGTAGAACATTTAATAGAAAATTGTTTACTCATGGTAAACTTTACGCGTTGGTGCTTCTAAAATATTAGTTTTTCTAACAGTTTAATGATTTTAGCACCTGAAGGAAAGTCATAAATAGGGCCCGGATTTATATGCAATAAAAATCTATAAAATATGCAGATTTATATCATAAATATGCAAAAAAATATGCAAAATGATTTTTTTTACAAATTAACAATATATTATGTATAAAAATTGTTTATTAATAAAAAAATGCAAAATAACATTTTTAATGACATTGTGTAAGTATAAAAGTGTTATAAATTAATTAAAGTATTACTATTTATATTAAATTATTATTATTGGATGAGTACCAGCATGAAGTAATAAATATGGATTTCAAGTTTTCGAATTGAAAACTCCTACGATTATCTCGAAGCAAACTTTTGTACTTGGAAAAACTTCTTTCCACGTCACAAGATACAATTGGTGCATATTTAAAACTCGATAAATCTTCAACTGACAGTTCCTCGTCTTCATCACATTCAGTTACCTCGCCGTTGATTATACCATCGATTTTTTTGATTGTTTGACGTGTTTGGGTAATAATAAATTTACCACCAGAAAATCCAATATTTGTCGTCATTCGTCGGCCGTCGATAACGATGATGTCGATTGACGATTACTTATCGATGTATAATGTGTTATTTACAATCGACAGTAGGTATCTTTACAGACGTAAATTCTATGAATGGTAGAATATGCAACATTAATGCAACTATCAATAAATATGCATTTTCATTCAAATATGCAAAAATATGCAAAAAAAAAATTGAACCATAGAATCTACACATTACGAAACGTCGACATTTATAATCAAAATTATTCTAGGTGAATTGTAGAAGAACATGCATTTGCATATAAATCCGGGCCCTAGTCATAAAATATTGCTTATAGATAAGTCCATAGTACAAACATATAGTACATTAATTATCATCAAAACGTGTGATATACATCTTGTAATGTATTAAAAATAAATTAAATATCAAAGTTCAACTTTCATTTTTTTTTAAATTGTAGACCATTATTTACACAGAGTATTCAAAAACGAATTGAATACAATTTCAGTCATTTCAGTTTTTGAGAGGAGAGCATATCTTATTTTTGCTCGTTTGCTATAATATTTTTATATTTATCAGTACATGTGTAAATATTTTTAAATATTGTAATTATTGGAACTACAAACCATAATATTGTCCCCCATTACTGTAAATCCAATGTATCATCCCTATAAACATACATAAAACATTGTAATGACTGCAACTAATGGCCTTAGATGCCGGGTTACTTCAATAATAAAAAAAAAAAATTCAAAAAATAGAAATATAATATGTATAATATATAAAATATTATATACTACAATATTATATTATCCTCATTTAGAGCCGAAATCTCTTTTCGACTTCTGAATGCAAGACGGACGGTCGAAGACAAAAAGTGGTGTAATTTTTCTGCAGTACCTACCTATTTCTATAATAAATTTAACTTTGATTGTAATAACGATAGGTTTTTATAGTTTTTACAACTCAAGCTATAATTATTTTTAGTTAATAGAAATATATTGTGTGAATATTATTGATTTAATGATGGCACAATTTCATAATATTATGTTAATTTTATATTTTTAATCAGCATTTCACAACACACAGCTGAGGTAACTATTAAAATGTGGTATAAACAGGTGGTGACATGCATTATATTATATTCTATTGTATTCTGCTACCAAATAAAAAAAAAAAAACATACAAACGTAAAACAAACATTAAAGCCATGACTTAATCCTGAACCTAATATTATGTTCGATTTTGATAAAAGTGAAATGAATTATGAGAAAATCTGTTTATTATATAATAAAGCGACGAATCGCGCTAGTTTTGTATATGCGCGATAATTTTGAACTTGCGATATTTTTGACGTGGATCCCAATTTTCATATCATTGAAGTTCTCATATCTCGAAACGCCCTGCTTTAAGCCCATTAGCATGGGTTATGGACTATAATTATCATTAGTATCACAAACGGAAATTGAGGGGTGGGGGCTGAGTTATAGTCCCCACAAGAAAGATATGTAACATATGTGACACCGTTACATTTTGTTAACTATAATATTGCCTATTAATATACACATATACTAGGTATGCACTGTTAACAAAGACATACACAATGATATTTAATTGTTTTTATTGTCAAGGTTTATATTAATCTATTTCATCACGGAAATAACAGTCTAATTATGGGCCATATTCAGTCAAAGTTAAAAGTATAATATGTACTTGTATAACTTTTTAAAAATTATCATTCACAAAATTTTAAAACTTTTATTATTTTGTTTTTTTTTTTATATAATGAATAATAGTCAATGAATAGAATGATAACTAAAGGGGGTAAAGCTGAATCGGATTAATTTTTAAGAAAATGTACGTAAGGGCCTTCCCCCCCCCCCCAAAAAAAAAAAAATAAAATAAAATAAAAATTGTTGGGCTAGTTGCGCCATTCATTACTAATGTAGGGACTTACAATACATCTAATGTTTAATAACTAGGAAACGGTGTTTTTGTCTTCTGCGGTCTACCAATCGTTTCTATACATCATGTGGTCTTCCACAGGTTTTTATATTTGATTAAAATATCAATAAATACATAAATGTAGAAATTATAATATATTATGATTAAAAAAATCATTCAATAATACACAAAATGTATACGTATTGTACGCTGTTATATATTATTATTATCTAGTTAAAATATAATGATTAATTTTAATTATGTTTTTTTAATTACAAGTATAGCGTTATATTATATTTTACATTATATACGTTATTTATATATATAAAAATATTCATTAAATAATATTTATTATGTCTTACAATAGAATATGATTTCCCGTATCTTAGAAAACATTTAAAAAGGTCATCTTTATCTTTTTTCAGACGCCATCACCGCATGTTTTCTGCTAAATATGACGGCAGCAAATATGATGACGTATTCCATGCATTTTTTTTTAAACTATATAAAGTTGTAAAGATCCTCGTAAACTGTCAACTACATTTATTTTTGATAGTCAATTTTCCTTTAAAAAAAATAAATTACTATTTTCTTCTGACTGAATAATTTAATCGAAATTTCGGCAAACAATTGATATACCTAATTAACAACCTTGATAAGGATAAAGTTGAACCGTGTCCGCCGTTGACTCAATGACAATAATGCAGCGTAGATGAGTGGTAGACGACAAGTTGACATGTGCGGTAGACCATAATATTATTATACGACAAGAAGAATCGCTGTAAAAAGTCCATAAAAAAAAAAAAAAAACTCTCGCTAATAAAGTCCGGCAAATAAAATATTAATATTACATATAGTTAATATATAATATAATATTTAAAATTATTTATATAGAACAATTCCAATAATCCCCTGCAGGTCATATGTTACATAAAACAAATCAAAATAATTGTTTATACAAAAGTAATAAATATAATATATAATACATTTATAATAATAATTTCTATCGAAGTCCAAAGTATGATATCCCCGATTTGGTACCTACCAGACTTTTTATTAATTTTTTCAAGTAAATCATTTAATTAAAATGTATATTAATACTAATTAGAACATTATTTGTGCATCACATTTTATTTTTTTCCATTTATCTAATTACCTATAGGTAAGTATAGGTACTTACTGGACTTTTTTTATATCGGACTCTTTTTGGTAGTCTACCATCAACCGACATGAATACCCTCGGAAACTACTCGTTTAAATTTAAATTAAGATATACACACATTTCCGAAAATTCATCTGCTAGATAATTTTGAGTAAAAAAGATGATCCTCATTTTAAAAACAAAGGTTTGTACCGCCACAGGTACCTACTCCTCAATTAGTATTAATATAGTCTAAGCACCTAATTGAAAATATTTTAGTATTTTAGTTTACCTCCTTAAAAATTACAAAAATCACCATTTTAATAAATGAATTATTAAAATAAAAAAATGGGTCGTGACTCACTCTGTATATTATGTTTCAATGCAATAAATCCTATAAAATATGTATAATATTATAATATAATAATATAGTGACATCTAGAAGTCTCGTTTTCATGCGGTGCACGCGTTGTAGCATTATTATTTATTAAATACTATATGCAGGTGTACTGTTAACATAAATCTAGTGACCTTGTAGACGACTGCAGTTGAAGAGAGCTACTCAATAATAATCTTCGTAATAATAGTGTTTATAGGAATGTTAAAATGTAGTTTTTTTTCTTATAATACTGTATTATACCAATATTGCACCGATAGTATACGCCGTATAGAACCTTATATACCGTATAGTACCTAAAAATTATCGGTCAATAATTATACAACTATTGTATATTATGACCAATTTTAAAATGGCTTAATAATTTCAGAATTTTAAGTCATGCTACCAATCTTGATACTATATTATACCTAGTGACTATAGAAATAATTTAAATTTAAAATAATGAAGTTACAATTCATAGTAAATTATATTATTAAATATAAAATTAATTTTATTTATATAATAATTGTATAACAAGCGTCTATAATACCTACCTTTCGGTATAATAATGCAATACATTTTATACCACTTTATAATACAGGCTCACATCCCTATACAGTATTAACGTTTAAGTGCACTGTACAGACATTGATTGAAAATCAGAATATTATTTTTATCAAGGCTGCAGGTTCGTTAATAATTTCAAGATATATTATAATACAATTTGTTTAACGTTTTTAACTAAAACAATAGTAGTAATGATTCATTCGTTTATCAGTTTAATATTATAATACATAATATACGATATACCTTATATCGTATTTTACATACCTACATTCTAGGGTTTATCGTGGTCAAACGGTAAAAATGCAAAGTAAAGGAATTATATTGTCCAAAAACTGCTATTTATATAAAAAAAAAAATATTATTTAGACACAACCATCGTAACTATAAGGGGGCTAGAAGGCTTCCCCCTACAGAAATTTTTGGCTCCATATTAGCTTTTAATTTTTAATCCATCTTGGTTAATTCTAAATCCTTGTTTAAAAACAAACTATCATGGGTTCTATGTGTAAAATAATTTAATAGTTATACATGAACATACACATTATATTAACATTGTGGGTGTATCATGTACGAGTCTATAGATATGTCTACATATATGTACGTCGAAATTAATCAAAACTAATTAAAATTAATCGGGAAAAGTATCCAACTGGCCACTATACCAGGCCAGTTGTTGGTCACTTAGCTTAAAACGAGGTCATTAAAAAAACGTTAGCCTAGCCACCTAAGATTAGATAATCTACACCGCTGAGCATAATATTTGAATAAACATCGTTTGAAAACATAAAAGATTTTGATCAAACCACGATGGTTCGAATAGTTATAATCTTAATAATTACTTGTCTATAATCAGTATACTTACATACATTTTCTAAAAGCAATGAGGCAAACTGCAAACAACAGAAATAATAATATTAGAACGTGATTACAATAGTAATATTATGTAACTAGCCAAAAATAATGTGACTGTAAAATTACAGAGTTTTTAAATTTTTTAGCGATGCTTATGCGAAAATTGGAAAAGGCGGGGGGACAAACTTCACACACAACAATCATTATATCATAAGTTTGCAACAATACCCGCGAGGCGCGACTACCACGTGATTTCAATTTTCGACGCAACACACCGATGAAAACTCAATTAGGATCTCCACTGGCCGCTTTGTCCTATTATCTCCCTATTAATCTTCAAAATTCTGATGAAGTAAACGACAGTCGTCTGATATTAAATGCATCGAAAAGCGATTTACTATCGACACTTCGCGTGGTGTAAATATACAACTATAATACTATAATACTGCTGGAGTATAGCGATATTTCCGAAAATATTATCTCGCGAACGATATTCAAAAGCCAATTTATAATTAAATGTGTTCTCTTTAAACGAATAACGTTAATATAGATGTAGATTGTGTTTGAGTAATGGAAACACTATAACAGTTTTTGTATAAAATAAAAAAATCAATAACTATTATTCCAAAAGTAAAAAGTGAATTACGCTCTTTATATGAAAAAAGTTTGAAATTTGACAAGTAAATTGAATTGAATTATTGTTAAAACGTAATAAGTTCGAAATATCCAGGTGAGGATCCGGGGTGGGGTGGCTTTTGTCCCCTACCTCAATTGAAAATGTTATGTATTATGTATTTATTTCTATAATAAAACATTTTAATAATTCATGCGTATCGTATAGAATCTATATTTTAAAATATATATAAAATTGTCAATATTGTAATCAAATCGTATATATAATTTTATTATTTAATTTATTAACTAATTTAAACGGGCTAAAGCCAAATAACAGTTTTAAATACGCATAAAAATAAGGTGCGCTTAAATAGAAAGAGAATATTACAGATAAAGAAATTTAACATTTTTATCAATTAATGAGTATAGGACAACAATAAAACATATTCAAATATAAAATCTAAAAATATAATGATAAAACATAATTTATTCACAAATGACATCCAATAATATAATTATAAAAAGAAACAATAGAGTTAAGGTTAAATAAATCGATTTGGGTATCATTAGCTAACCTCATGATTCTATTTACAGGAGTATTTATTAAATAATTATTTTTCTGTAATTGTATATAAAAAGTATTGGTACACCTAATAGTTTGACATCGAGTGACTTACAAATTTCAATAATTTAGTAATTCAGAACTGACTATGTAGTATATTAATACGTACCCTTTGATCAATTTATATAGAAATTTTAATTCACTTATATTTCTCCTGACTATAAGACTGTTCATATATTGTGTTTCTAACAATGGCTTACATTGTGAATGAGGTTAATATTGTATCTATAATTTATATTATATTATGTTTTAAAACTATAATTATATTTTCCTAAAAATTTAACACCTCTCCCTACAATTTTAGATATTTAGACCCGCGACTGGAAATAGCCATAATATTATTATATTCACAGACGCCGCAAATACTGTGGTCAGTGGTCGTGCTATAATAGCGTATTATCAACAGACTGAAATTAAACCGATTTAATATTGTCATCAGCCTCCACATTCTGAAAATGTACCTACGTAATGTATAATATATATTCGTGTGTAACTTCTAGAATCAGATATTCTGTTTCACCCCCATTAAAATATATATTCTGTTCATCAATATAACAAATTATGTGTGTGTGTGTGTGTGTGTGTGTGTGTATGCTGAAACTAAATAAAAACGTGGGAACTTTCTCAACCAGTGGTGGATTCACGAGTGGGGTCCTGTGACCCCCGCCCCTCAATGCAGATATAATATATTATATTTTAAAAAGTCAATAAGTTAATAAAAATATACATATTATATTTTAGGACCCCCACCATAAAAAAATGTTGAAATCTGCCACTGTTCTCCATTATAAATACAGAGTTCACATCAAACATGCTTATCCCCCCTACCCTTAGACCCGTAATGAAGTTATTCAAAAATTTCCTCCGTATTTAAATACTACAAATTAATTTTTCTATATTTTAAATGATTTTTAGTTAAATTCAACATTAATTCTTGAAGGATACTTAAAATGTATTATCGTGCATATTTTGTTATCTTGACTTTTTTAGCTCCTATATACCTAACTTACAATCCCCAGTTATAATAATATTGTTTGTAATGGAAAAAATGTTCAAGTGACTAAAAGAACCAATGAATAATATTTTATGAACTGCAGCAAAATTACTAAAACCTTTTTTTTATCTGTTTGAATATCAAATTTCAAACGCTTAAAAAAAATTGAAGTTTCCACGGTTATTTGATTTCAAATTACAACAATCGATTATCTCGCAAATCATTGTAGTGTACATAATTAATTTTTCAAATTATTTTAAAAACCAGGTAATTATTTACTGAGAAATTGTTTTGATCACCAAAAGTACTAACTAGATCAAACTGTCCACATAATCAACATGTTTCATGTAAGTCCAAAGTCATTTTTGTATAAGTAAACATAAGTACACGTTTATTCATGCCTGTAGAACATTCTCTTATTTAATAACTTCTTATTAGGTGAAAAATTCAAATATCTACAGTTATTACAATAAATTTGAATAATAACAATAAAACAAAAAATACTTCAGTTTTTCCGTTGTTTATTTTTTAGTCTGTTATTATCGATTATTCAGAAAAGTTCTGGGAATTTTATAATTTTTATAGCCCACTTCAACCAAATCTAATTTGCTGCCAAAAACCAAGTTAAAGACTGAAACATTTTTATTAATCAAAAATTGTGATGAGAGACTAAAATAACAAACAAATATAATTTTATTATAAATCCTATTATACCTAGCTCCATTAAGAATCTAAAACAAAATATCAATATATTTTATATAAATGTAGAAGTATTTTAACATTAAACACTCATTATTATTTATTTTGAAAATTATAAACATTTTCGAAATATTATAATAGATTTTAACATAGACATTGTATTAGTTTTTATGTAAGTACTTATTGTCCTTTTCTTTTCTTATTTTATTATGAAGACCAACACGGAGTATCAACATAATGAACGGATATTTAAACAGCAATATTTACCTCCTATATATTTTAATTTTTATAATCTAAAGCTAAAATTTTATTTTTTTTACCACTGATTTTCCGTAGGTATTTAAATTAGGACCAAAATTATCACATCTATGTCATCATTGAATTTTTAATATCAAATAATAAAGCAATATATTTTTTAAAACTAACTAAAATTCAGATCAACCCTTAAAGTTACGTAAGTAGTAAGACATACTTTACTGTATACAGATTTTAGTCAGAAATTCAAATGTGTAGTACGAATTTAATTTGTGCTTCCTGCTATGATTAATTTTTTCAAATTTTCAAAATGGTGTTTATGATTTTGCCCTCCCACTACAATCTACATAAAATCTATGTAGTACAATAATATTCAAAAAAAGTGGCTAGTCTTATGAGCAAAGTATTTATGGTAATTGGTTGACAAATCATAAATATAATTAAGAGAGAAATTCTCTTACTTCTATTATATAAAATTGGGATTTAAAGTTTTAAAAAAATACTAAAAATACTTCAATACTATAAGTAGGTATTCGTTTTTTATACAAAATAGAATCGATGATAATAGCATTCAGTTTTAGATTATAGAATCAAAAATTGAAAACTTAATCCTTTATACTTAATCCTTTGACGTTAAAAACCTGAATGTTAATAATGCACATTTCACCAATAAATGCGTAAAATGTGTTTAAAATATAACAATATATAAATGTAGTGCCTATCCCGTCCGTCCAACGTATTTTCATCGCCAAACACAATAATAATTTTGTTATTACTTATTTATTAATATTATAATTAAGAATACTGAATAAAAGTCTTTATAATAATTTTTTCAAAAAAGGTCAAATAATATACAGAAAAAATGTGTACCTAGATACTAGTACTTACTTATAATATAGAGACTAGTTTGATGATGATCTATGATCTATGAATATCGAGTAGTACTTATTATTAAATCCTCTTAGGTACTTCTGTGATCTAAAATTAAAACTAAAAGTTTTAAAATATATGTATATTATATATATATATTGATTTAATGCTATAACTATTCGTTCGTTTTTTCAATATAGAAACGCTGATGGTAGCATTCAATTTTGGATTATGGAATCCAAAATTAAAAACATAATCCTTTATATGTTGTCGTTAAAAATCCGAAAGTCAATAGAACACGTTTCACCAAAAAACGATATTGGTAAGGCAAAAATAATAATAGCAATATGGAATGCTAAAGTACCTATAGGTATACATAGCGGGAATCTGAAAATTGAAGACTGTTACAGAAAATGACGTTTCATGCATGATATAGATTGTACCTATCTCAGTAACAATAGATTAGTGCCTATGCAATATTACAAGTATAAATATATAATATGATATCATTAGGTAGGCACCTAAATGTGTTATAATCGTGTGGTCGAACTTGTGTATATAATATCATGTAAGTAAGCTCATCAGGAAATGTCGCAAGCCGTCAATGACATTTACTACGGTAATAATTTGAGGTGTATGGAATTTTTATTATTTAAAAGGTTAATATGCAACTATTGTTTTTAGATTTATTTAAGATATAACATATAAGTGCCCAACCCGTCCATCACTGAACGCATTAATAATTTAGTGATAGTTATTTTTCAAAAATAGGCTGACTAACGTACAGAACTCCTAGTGGCTACTGGATATAGTACAATTGCATAAAAAATATAGACTGGTTTGATGAGCAGAGTATCTGTGGTGATAAATCATCAATATCGGGAAGTAGGTTAGGTAAAGTATGATATAATATATTATAATTATATTATATTATTATTAATTGCCTTTGACAATACTCTTCCTTCTCTTATCTAAAATTAAAATTAATTGCTTAAATAATAAGTATTACTTCAACACCACAACTATCGATTATTTATAAACAATATAGAAACGATAATAATAGCATTCAGGTTCAATCATCTTAAATTATGGAATCGAAATTGTAAAACCTTTTAGATAGTCGTTAAAACTTAAAACCCCAAAAGTTGATAGTGCACGTTTTACTAACAAGTAATGCCAATAATGCTATTGGTAGGGTGAAAAAAATAGAAGTAATATGAAATATTAAACTGTTGCGGGCACGATCTGTAATGCCAATAAATAGACAATATAGTGTTATTTTTAAAATTAATTCTTAACAAATAGTGAAAAATATTTTTATAGTAAAAAAAAAACTCTTCTCTAAGTACCTATTAATCATTTCGAGATAAAAACTTTACATTATCAGTTATCACTAGTCCGGCAGACCCAATTAGGTCTACACGAAGTAGTTTTTAACCACTTTTAAATATTTTATGTAGTTAAAATGTCATTAAGATTACTCTACAGACGGAATTTAATCTGTATGTTAAAGAATACCTACACGAAATCAATTAAAATATTTACGTTTTAATGGAGGATATAGGTGCCTAAGTAGCCACATGTCACTATGTAAGTCTCGACTCTCGATACCTTGAAAACGAATGCTTTCTTAAGCCACATATAAGGTAATTGTATTACGTTTTCAACAACAAGCGATCACTTTAATAATTTGCTTTTGTTGTCATCAATAATTCTTTATAACAAAGAACCATAAAACTATAGTAATATAATATATGAAACAACTATTTACGGGTAGTACAGGACCACAGCTTTTGATGGTTGTCTAAAAAAATTTAGGTATATTGTTTTTAAAAAGGGTCAATACTGCATTATTAACAATCTACTCATATAAGACCTATAGATGCAAATATTGTTTGAGATTTAGCTGAAGCCCGACTATAATAACTTAAACAAATTTAGTTCATGTTTGTAAGGGACTATTGACATTTTTTTTGGGGGGGGGGGGGGAGGGAGTGGCTTAGACTCTATAAAGCCCCCTCGCATATGATCTTCCTACGTTGATCGTTGGTGTGAAAGGGGATGGGTAAAATGTCTTCTAATTTTTATGGATTCTGAGTTCTGGGTGATATGATTAAAATGTGATATCAATTTATCACGAATCCAGTAAATTGCTTGCAATCAAAATATTACTTATTATATTATATAATGTAGTAAAACTTGAAAGTTTAAACCAATTTATGTTACTCGTAAATTCTTAGTAAATAAATGTACCTAATTTAAATAAAAGTACAGATCAAATGTCGAATATTTAAAACCAACGAGAACAGAACTGTTAGATTTTGAAAGTCATATTTAAAATAGGTAATTTATTGAATGTTTCAAACCTATTGTAGGTAGGTGTCTAACTTACTTGCAAAATCTATAAGATATAAGTAATCCCTTAAATTTGATAATCAGAGCATTTTTCGACTGTAAAAATGTGTCTGAGGCCACAAAAAAAACCACAATAGAAAACACACATAATTTTAAAACTATAGTATCTACATTCATCACTACGCTCAGAATCTAAAAACAAAACAAACACATTTTAAAATCGTATAAATTAAAAACGGTTTCGACCATAATAATAAGACGTTTCAAATGTATATGATTTTAAAATTTTCTATCACACACATAATATTACATTTTATACAACAGTTGTATACCTATACCTATACATTAAAAATACTTTAATATTATTATGTTTATTGGCCAAGAATAATTAGTTCATATAATATCGTCATCTGACATCTATTATATAGACTATCTAATAAAATATCTATGTTATATAATATTATTACTAGATTCATTTTCCTCACAGAAAAGATATTGTGAAGTTGAAAATCAAAGTATTTTATCTATTATAAATTGGGTAAATACACACACAAGAATAAACACAATATTATATTATAATCAATAGGTACATTCATCCGCTTCATTCAGCTCAGAATGTAAAATAGAGGAAAATGTCATGTAATTATCAGGGACTTTTATCAATGTTTTTGTTTTTGACAGGACGGCTGGTCGTGGTCAACCAACAATATTCAAAAGTTATAATTAACAGAGAATATAGGTACATAATATTATGTATTTTGTATAGTAATAACACTTTGACCTCAGTTATTTTACAATTTCATTCCATCCTGGATTACAGGTAAATGTTGTAAATAAATCAGCGTTGCCATAGTGACGTATAAGCTGTGAAAATTGAGTGTTGCCTAGTGCAGTTTGTTTGGAAGACAAAGACATTTTATATAAAGTGCATTCTACCTCTGCAGTCTCTCTTCAAAACTCTTATGGACAATTTCATTCATAACAGAGACGGATCTAACGCGTTGGATTATTCCATCACATTCTTATATAATATTAATAATATTATTATGTGATTTAGTCTACAAAATTTAAATTTGAATGTATTCAGAACAACTATCTGATTGTACGGATATGTTTTTATGTACAGTTGTTGTAGGTGTCAAGTGTACTTCGTCATTCAGTAGGAACTGTAATGATTGTGTTAACAAATGTTCGTATTTTTTTTTTAGTTTCTCCTGATTATTTTAAAAAGCACTTAGAACTTTCACTTTGACCTCTCAAAAGTACCAACTAGATACAATTTTTTGCCAGAAATCTCCCTCAAAGTTGATAATCAAATTATGTTTTCTTCTATAAAAAGTGTCTTTAGACACAAAAAGAAAACTTTCATCATTTAAAAATCAATAAGCCATATCATTCATTCCCCACGGAATCTTAAATATAAAAATAGTATTAATATTTGTGTTTCCTGTGTAATATACTAATCTAGTATACATAATAATATGTTTTATTAACGTTAACATTTTGTCCATCATAAAAAAATTAAAAATGGTGCCTACTCGGTAATCGGTATATTAATATAAGACGTTTAAAATTTCTAACATACACAATATATTTATACTAGATGTACTATAAAAGTACATTAAAAAAAGGTACTTTAATATCATGTTTATCGGCTGAGAATATTATGGTTAATATAGTATCGTCATTCTATATTATATAGATTATATCATATAATATTATATTATATTATATGTAATTTAGCTGATAAAAATAAAAATTGTAATTTATTCAGAAGAACTATCTGATTATACAGATATAACTCTTTTCTGCTGTACAGTAGGTGTCGAGTTTACCTTGTCATTAAGTATAGGCACTGTAATGGATGTGTTGACAAACGTTCGTATTTTCTTTGTTTATTTATATTATTTAAAAAAGTACTTAGAACTTTTAATTTTTACCTCTCAAAAGTACTAACTAGATGAAATTGTTTTCCAGAAGTTAAGTTTAAAGTCGATAACTAGAGCATTTTTTTCACTGTAAAAAGCGTCGGAAGACACAAAAAAAAATATTAATATTAATTGTATTTGCTATATAATATTTATATATATATACCTACATATAGGTACCTAACATATTATATTCTATGTGGGCAACATGAACGTTAAAATTATTTAATATTATGTTTATCGGCCGAAATATTAGTTTATGTTATAATATTAACGTCTCCTATTACATATGGATTATCTCATATAATTTAATATTTTATGTGATTTAGGCGATAAATATTTTAATTAATTCAGAAGAAGTATCTGATTATATACGGATAACTCTGTTCTGTTTTACAGTTGTAGATGTCCAGTGTACTTCGTCATTAAGTATACTTAATCCATAGTTTACTTGCATTAATTGGAATTAAATTGTGTAAATCTTTTTGCGTATACAAAGAAGAAAAACGATTTCGAGTGAAGGTGCTCTGCAAGATTATACTCAAATCAACTATTTTAATAATAATATACCTAAAAACCGTAGAAATAAAAATAAAAATATTATATTATGTTGATCGGTCAAGAATATTAGTTGAATATAATATAATATTATCGTCGTCCATTATATAGATTATCTTACATACCTAATATAATATATAATTTAATTGTTCATAATATTTCGTTGTTATTACATTGTCATGTCGTGATATTTAGTGGATAAAAACGAAAATAAAAATGTGTTCGGAAGGACCATCCGATTATTATCATACCATTATACGGATACGGCAATAATACACGATTGTGTAATATAATATTGTACGATTGTCTTGTTTAACCACCTCGCTCCCCTCCGCCGACGAACCACACACTATGTACGCACTATAACAACTCACTTGTATATATATATATATATATAGTAAAGTAATCCGCCGAGCCACCCAGCCGAACACATAGAATTGACCAAAAACTGAGCCCTGTCCGGCGATCGGCCGCGTACCACCGTCAGTTGTGTGACAACTGCCATTCAGCGCGTGTCAGCCGTCTTCCTGCTCCGGTGCAAAGGTAATGTCGCCTCAACAATCATAATAATAATATTATTATTGTAGTGATTAGTTTATGATATTATTATAATAGTCCGATTTAGATTTTAATTCGATTCGATTTGTTTGTTTTTAATATACGCGTTAATATCATACTTTCTATATTCCACACCCGTTATTAATTCAAATTTTTTTTTTCGTTTGTTTGTTTGTTTATTTCTAGCCCGTGACCACTTACCACCGCTTCATTTTTAGAAGATCTCCACGCTTCTTTACAGCAAAACAGTTCAATTTTCAACAGACCACAAACACTAACTAGATGTAAGTATATTACTTATTAAGCAATAATTATTATAATATTTAACTGATCAGTCGAGTATCAAAATATAAAATGTCTATTATAGCACTCTATAGTGATCATTGTTCAATAAATTCAGTACATATTTAAGATAATATAATATAATACCTATATTATAATTTATTATTATTTTTAAAAATATATAAATAAATGTTTTATTTCTCATTTTTTTTCTCAACTGCAACCATAATAGTATAGGTACCGCACGCTAACCACTCTTATAAAACCATGCAATTGAGCAGTGGTTTTTTTAATTACATTTTTTTCCTGGGATTTTAAAATCATGCCTTTTATTCTCGATTAATACATTTAAGAACATAATATTATATTAAATTAATACCACTCGGTTGGCAATTGCGTGATTAAATTTAAGTCGAACATAAATTATTTTTCTTTTCAAAGAAATTTGTTACATTTTAATTTTTCAAAATTGATCAAATGTTTATTTATTTAACATAATTTGCGGGTACCCTTTAACAGTTTTTAACATTCCATATTATGGTGGAGATATGAACTTGAGTTTACGGGCATTAATTGTTGTTTGTACCTATTTAAATATTTATCTTATGGGACCTGTGCTTTGAAACTATTTTTTTTATGTATAATATCGTTAAATTTATAAATAAATAATATAAAAAATAAAAAAACATAATTTAAGTGACAACAATTAATTAATATTATTCGAGTTTATACCTATATATTTTATTTTTTAAGTACCTATAGACCACAATGATATTGTTCGGAGTAAATAATCGTATCTGTATGCGGACATAGAAAAAACACTTTACCCATTTACACCAAAAGTGTGTACCTTTCATTTTCCACCAATACCTGTTCCTGCTAAATGAGATATTGACAGATTCCACGTTTCCACTAAATAAATGTCTATACTATAAAAATCGATAAGTTTATTTAAAATACTGAAAAACTGTACCTTTCTTAAACATTTATAATCAAATACAATATACATCATACCTACCCACAGGCTATATTGAATAAAATTAAAATTATTTTTATATTGCGAGAAAAATATTATTAAGCATTCGTCCGTATGAATTTGTTAAAAGTATATCTTAAAAAAATTACAAACAAATAAGAAAACTATAAATTAATTATGTACCTATACCTATCTATTATTTTTTATTTTTTTCTCAATTATTGTGTATAACAGCTTTTAAAGGTATCTACTTATTGAAATTATTCTGATAAACACGTGGAATTGGTAAACAATATTTGGTAAAAACAGCAAGGTGGAATCGGGTGTTGGTGGAAATAGCCAAAGGGAAAGTTACACTTTTGCGGAAACTCTGGAAACGTGTTACGTTAATATAGGTATTTACTGAAAATAATCGCATAATCATGGATTACGGAAACGTGCTATACGTGTTTGTCACATTAGAAACATTATGTATTTACACACACTTTATTTATGTGCCTATATTGTTGATTGATCGATAAATTACATAATTGTGAAAATCCAGTGGCGTTGTGATAATATTATATTATTACAACTAATTTTGTACGATAATTTATTAATAACTACGGTGCCGTATTAATATAATGGGTTGATTTCAATATAGATTACATACATATTTTTTTTGTCTATACGATTTAGCGCGGATTAGAACATTGGTGATTCATTCTCATAATAGCAATGACATTTTTTTTTTTTTTGAGATAAATTAAAGTTTTTTAAAGTACCTATTAACGTTAAAATATTTTTATGATTTTTTTTCAATAAATTTATTGTAACTTGTTTATTTATGATTTAATTATCTTTTAATTAACGTCTTTGTAAATGTTTAAAAATCAATATTATTTCATTTATATTAATTTCTCATTCCATTAAATATATAATTTTAATTTCCTCATTTGTTACTTGTACCTGCAGAACGCGTATAATATAATATTATAATGTATCAAAGGAATAGCAGGTTTTATTTTGAAAATTTAATTTTTAATTTATACTCGCCTCAACACCGGCAAGGCTTGAGTACATTTTCAACTCAGAAATGTTGATTCGTGCAGACATATACTCAAATTAAAATCACGATGGCTCGAAATCATTGTGCTGCTGCAGCTAGCGTTTTGAACTTAGTTTATAGGTCGGAATCGCTCATTAATAATAGGTATAATACCTAAATAAAAGTACCTATAAAATACAATACGCTGCGATTTTTTAAAGTATTTGTTTGTAGGTACAAATAGCCCATTTTTAGATTTATTTTAATTTTTTTTCTAATAATATAATATGACGTATGTTGTATCTACTATCTATACAGAAAAAAATCAAATTTTTAATAATTTGTATATGGATATAACTTTTTAGATTCAAATGATAACATATATTTTTAATATTATTTTCAAGTAAAACAAAATATTATTTTGGAAATGTAAATGTACAATTATTATGTCAAAGATTATTCCATATATTTTTCTACTTAACTTAAGCATTAAAAATGTGATAATAAACTGGTGAGACTGCTTGTCTAAAGCTTAAAAATAATATTATAGTGAACTAGGTACTATATTATTATGGCTTCAACTTAAAAAATCAAACATATGAGTTAAAAATGTAAATAAATAATAATAATATGTACACTGTAAATGGTGATTCATCAAGCATGCTATACCCCATTGTTTTCTTTAATAATACATTTCCAATTCAGATTTTTGGAATTTATAAGTATGGTTATACACTTATACTATATTTTGAATTATTTAAATGTCCAGGCCATTTATATAGTGTCCTATAAACACTATTTTTTTCAAAATGATCCAACCTTTTTTCCAGTAGATGATTTTTTGAAACTGTTGATGTATATCTAATCAAAATTTGATCGTTTGCTGAGTTATTAAAATGTACATGGAATGGAAATATTGGAAGTGAGCATGCTTGGTGAGTAACTCTCTGTAAGAGAGTCAATTAGTTTTCTCAGTCAAAGTTTTTGATTTAAAAAAATGTATAATATATTTCAAGGATATATTTCATGTTTGCAAAAATATCCTGATTTTTACAATATTTTTTATTTTTTTAAATTGCTATCCAATAATACATTTTAAAGCTTATTACAATATTTTAAAACTATCGGTTTACCTACATTAAATATATCAAGCATAGAGAAAACAGTATTTTTTTATTCACTAACATTTACATATTTAAGTGAGTTTGACAGAAAAATACGTTGCAATATAATGCTATAGTGCACTATAATACGTATACACCATTCACTTAAGCATTAAATAATTCATAGCTTAAGATACATAAGTAACATAAGTCAGAAACTATTCATTTGGTATTCAATACGTATCTAAATTTTTATACAAGCATCCAGAGATTAAAACTGAAGATTGATAAAAACCTAAAATACCTAAAATTAAAACATCACATTAAAAATTAAAATGTTGTTATTACCTACTACAATTTACTCGAAAGTAATGAATATACAGTATATTATTATACATGTTTAAAATCACAAAAATGGACTGAGGGTGACTGTGGTTAAGTTATTGATCGCCTTGAAGTATTATATCAGTATGATATATAATATGAAGTAGGTATACCTTGGTTCCTATTTGCTGCGATTGTATGTGTATTGGACAATTATATAGTATAAACCCTGCTGGTGATCAAACTTGTGGAGGGGTATATAATATTTCCCTTAGATAAACTTTTTTTTAAAATTTTATATTAATATTATATAATATCACAATTTATATTAACTATATATAAAAAAGGGAATTAATAAGAAAATTAAAATCAGCCCTCCCCCCCACCTCTCATGAAAAAAAAATCATTATTTGATCGCCTGCATTACAGTCACATATATCACATTATATATTATAAATGAACGTAGTATAATATGTTATTATATATTTTATGCACTGTAGATGTCCGACCAGCAGGGAGACGACGGCGGCGACAAGTGGAGAAAAACGTCGCCAGGGCTCTCTGGGTCGGATAATCCGCAGTGCACGCCCAAGCAGATCAAAGACTTGACTTTGGACGAATTGCGCCAGGACGAGAGGCTGTGGACGGCGTACGAGAGAGGCTGGTGTGACTTTTTACAGTTGTACATGAGCATGCAGCTGATGCAGTCGGAAACGTCTTACATGTTGCCTGAACTCGCGCGGCCTGGGCATCTGGGCCCCGTGGGTGCTGCAGATTCCGGTGCAGCAGGGCAGGCCACTGCGCCGAGCGCACGCGATCCTGAGAGTGCATCTTCGGGAGGCGATCCGGTATCGGCTGCACCTGCAGTTGCAGCAGACGTGAAGGACTCGCAGGACAAGGCTAACGACGAACCGGACCCAGTGCGTTCTCCGGGCAAGGAAGTCGAGCTGAAAGTGGACAACGGTCTGCCCAGACGCATCGACGTTCGCGTTCTCTCGTCGCGCATCAAGCGCACTTACAAGTACGCCGACGTCCGCTTGTGCGAATTCCAAGGACTTGGCCCGCGCGCTGTGGTGCAGGATGACGACAAAGATGATCCGGAAATGGTTGCTAAGCAACTGTCCTCGATCAGGATCAAGATCACGACGCCGGAAGCGACAGAGTTCGAACTCGATACGTTCGACGAAAACGATGACGAGGATGATGACAACGATGACGAGAAGCCGAACGCCGACGACGAGTAGTTGCCGTCTGCTAGCAACACAAACATTAGACTTTTTACGACATATAATAATCCCTTATTCATTCAAATATTATAATCTTCTCCAGGGCTTGGAAGTTGAAGCACTATTATAGTTACTTTTTAGCGCTTTGATGTGCAATGCTTATAGAAATGCCAAAATATGGAAAAAAAATAGCTTTTTGGAGAAACCGTTTCAATTTTACTTATTATTTTTTTTTAAATACTTTTAACTTTTGCCTTTATTATTTATTTTAGAACTTTTATTTCCGAAAATATAAGATTTAGGTGTTCGGGAACTAGGTAGTTGGACCAACTGCTTCATTACTACCGGCTGTTTTATACAATTCCATAATAATTTTAATCTTAATATTATAGACAATATTATGCTGGATGAGCAAATATAAAGAAAAAAAATTCAACGAAATATTTTTCGACTACATTCTTATTTGAGATAACCATACAAATGAAAATTAAAAAAATTCAAGTTTAAATTGTTCGTGCTAAAAAGCACTGAATAAGCATTACACGCTTAAAAATGATAAAAAAATAAATTTTTTTTAACTTTTATGACAACATCTGCGGGAAAAAAATTTGAATCTCAGTATGATACGTTTTAAGTCTTAACAAAAAAATATGCAAATGCTAGAACCTCCAAGCCCTGAATTCATTATATATTATTATTATTATTATCATAACGAGTAGAGTTTAGCTGTCCTTTTCGAAATCCCAGTGTCTTTTCATTATTTTTATTATTATTATATTTTCTCCGACATTGGTTTATATTTAAGAATTCGATTTAATTATATAATATTATATTCAAATCATATTTTTTTTTTTCCACTAAATATTATTAATTATATTGTATTATTTTTATTTTTGCGTTGACATAATATTAATATACTATATACATTATACGCGCACAGTCGCGGTGCAGCTCATACGTATATTGTAAAGTATAATAAATATTCTATGTCAAGAAAATTTTCAAATTTAATTAAAAATAAACAAAACGCTATTATATACTGAAATGTTTTTTTTTTACATACCTGCCTATTTAATTATTTTAATTAACCTACGAATATTGTTGTTGTTGTTGTGGTTGTGGTTGTTGTTGTTGTTATTGTTGTTGTTGTTGTTGTTGTTGTTGCTGTTATTGTTGTTGTGTAACGAGAGTGTTTGTAAATAGATGACAAACATAATATTATAATATAATAATAATATGATGATGGAACATGATAGGTATAATATCACATTTTGGTTATCATAAATTCATAAACACTATAAAACGTATTGTTCTATACAACATATGAGGTACTTAACGTTATTGAATTCGAAAACGACAGAAAACATTATAAAGACGAAAATAGTTTTTTTTATGAAAAAATGTTCCTTTACCATAATAAATGTCTATAAAATCGTTGTGTACTCGCAAAAACGGTTTCCACGAAAACGTTTGCGCACTTTGGTGGATAGGTATGCCTGTGGGCTGTGTCACAATAAATTCTATGAATTCATTTTCCACAAAAGAAATATTTTCAGAAAATGTGAGATATATTCCTCGTGGAAATTTGAAAAACAGTTTATTTTTAAACTAAAATGTTTGGTAGAGGTAAATAAATATAGTTTAATTATTAAGGATGATTTCGCTACCACCATATTGGGTACTGCAAAATTCCGTTATTCTCTTATTCATCGTGGCTCAATATTATTTTACGCTAAAGAATAATTTCTTACAATGTAAAAAATATAATAATAATTTTTATTAATTGAAAGAAAAAAAGGTGGGTATGTGGACGTCGCTTTAAAAAAAAATCTAAAAAAAATGGAAACTGAAAATGTCCGTAAAGAGCTCAAAATAAGTCAAAATATTTTAAAAATATTATGGTGTATAGAAAATGCTGATATAATCATTCAGTCAAAATTGCATGTACCTAAGGTCGTTTTTATAAGAGTTGCACCAAAAACGAAAATTGATACCCCCCCCCCCCCCCCAAAGTACCAACTAGATTCACTTTCCTATCAGAAAAGAAACTTTTGATGAAAATCCAACCATTTTTACTATCCAAATATCCAAAAGGTGATGACGGACACAAAAAAAAGTAAAAAACAAAAAAAAACACACATCATTGTAAAATCATATCATTCATCGTTCCACTCATAATCTAAAATAAGATCAATTTCTGAGTACAAAATAGGTACCTATTATAATAACTAAATTAATTATGAATTAAATTAAGAATTATGATTCAATTAATTATTTATATCAAAGTAAAATATCATACTTAATAATATAATATTACTGTATTGAAAATCGCAAATTTTATTGAGCTTAAAAGGACGTCGCACCATCATAATATCTTACACACGTCTGCGAGTATACGACAAACCTAATTTTCGTTCACCAGATTCAATAGTGTGCTGTTAGTTTTGATAAAAGAGTGAATTGACCTATTATAAAACTTTTAGGTGAGGACATTATCCGTGTTCTATAGTTGGTTTTTTATGAGTTTTAAATGTTTAGTAAGTCATGAACATTTTCAAATTTTAATATTTTATATAAGTACTCATAACTCATGTAAAAATTAAAATAAAACTGAAACATCATCGTAGATGGTTTGTGTACTGAAGTAGGATGTAACAGCAACCCTGGCAATAAAAAATAAAAATAAATATTTTTAAACGTATGTTTATGACAAATATTATGCAAATTATAATATGGTTCGTAAATAATTTCAGAAATAAAAGTACTTATTTCAGGAAATTCCCAAAAAGATTATTTTGTAAAAAGTAATTACCTACGTTTCAAATTAAATTTTTCCAAAAAAAAATTTTTTTTTCAAACTAGGTGGTAGGTAACTATTTTAGTTATATAAACATTTTTACCCTCAACATTTTTCCAAAAAGAATTTAATAATATTTATAAATTATAATGTTGAGTATTCAAAAATGAAATAAAAAAGGTAGACAAATGGGTGTCACTCTGCTGTACAGTAGATTACAAATGGGTCACTGTAATGTATGGTGTTAAATTTGACTTCAATGATATAATATCATTGTACCTATAAGAAAATAACGATTCTGAGCGAAGATGGTCAGTCAGCCTATGATATTACTAAGTATATCTGATGACATAATTGTGAACAAAGTAATTTATATAATATAACCTAATACGTGGAACCTTTTTTACACATTTTCAATCAATATAGATATAAAAGTTAAACATTTTAAACATTTTTAACTACAAAATAACTATAAAATTTAAAATTTGATACATTTTATCAAAATTCGAACTTTAAATGTTTATAAAAAAAATTGTGACTTTAAATTTTTAATATTTTCCATCTGTCTTTGAAACAATATTATATTAGGCGCCTTCTATTAAATTTTCAAGCTTTTTTACCCAACAAATAAATTTTTTTTGATATTTATAGAAAAAAAAACTAAAAAAGGTGGGTAAGTGTATGTCGCTCTGCTGTACAGTAGGTTAAAAGTGGGTCACTGTATAATGGATAGTATTAAATTTGAATTCAATGATATAATATTACTGGATAAGAAAAACGATTCTGAGTGGAGACGGTTTGTCAGTCTAGGTATTAGACATACCTATTATAGGTATACTTATCTATAGTATTAAAAAAAAAATTGATCTATAATAGGTATTAATAATAAATTCCAAATTAATCATATCACAATATCAATCAGGTAACGCGTTATACATCAACAACAAACTGTGGTACTATCATAGATATATAATAGTATACTTTAGAAGTTTCAAGTACCCACAAATAATATTATACAATCATTACAATCACAACAAAATAACTAAAATAGTTATTCTAGGTTTTTTAATATGTAATTTCGTCTAAATTGGAACTTAAAATAACTATAAAAATAAACTGTGCTTATGTATTTCTTAGAATTTTTGGTAACAGAATTAATTACTTACGTGGAATCTTGTTTTAAATTTTCAATTTTAGATAC
>NC_042493.1:58685033-58702567 GCF_005508785.2 Acyrthosiphon pisum
TTGTAACAATGTATAAGGAGCCTTGTATTAATTTTTTACACTTTTTGGCCCAACAGATAAAACTTTATTGATATTTATAGAAAAAAAACTAAAAAAATTGAAAACTTACAATGTCCGTAAACAGCTCAAAAAGAGTCAAATTATTTTCAAAATTTTATCGTATATAGAAAATTCTAATATAAACATTCAGTAAAATTTTCAAGTTTCTACAGTCATTCGTTTTTTAATTACAACAAAAAAATCATTCCGGGTAACCCCGTCAGACGTTTCAAACGTAATTGGTGTCGTGACCTGCTAAATGCCTGAATCCTAGTTCAAATTTTTCCCTCCTAAACTGTAAACAAAATAGGTAGTGTCATCACTGGGTGGCTTCTTCCGTCATATTACTCATGTTTCTTTAATACTCTTATCTAATTTGCTTATTGTTCTTTGAATAGATTGTAAATATCATGCAAAAATAAAAAAAAAAAAAAATTACAACAAAATAAGAAAATCGTTACGTAAGAAATCGAGTGAATATCAAATGTTGTAAAAATATGAAATTCAAACGCTCATAAAAATTTAATTTGAGTTTCTTATAGACATTTTTTTTTTTGATAAAGGTAGATTATCCTATAAAGAATCTTGTATTACATTTTAAAATCTTAGTTCTAAAAAGAAAAATTTTTACGAATTATTAACTCAAAATAATCTGTTAATTTTCGTGATTTTTACATATTTTGTCAATTTTTGAACTTTATGAATGCTAATTAAAAAAAACTGTGACTATGGATTTTTAATATTTTTCAAATGTCATTGTAATAATATAGTAGGAGCCTTGTATTAAATTTTAAAGTATTTTTACTCAACAAATAAAGTGTTTTATTGACATTCATAGAAATAAAAACTAATTAAATTGGAAACTGGAATTGTCCGTAAACAGCTCAAAACAAATGAAAATATTTTGAAAATTTTATCATGTATAGAAAATGGAAATATAAACAACCAGTGAAAATTTCATGTATCTACAGTCATTCGTTTTATAGTTACACCAAAAACCAAAATCAATTTTCTCGAAAATAGATTTTGCGTAAAAATTCCCGTTTTTCCTTAATTTTTCTTTTGTTTTTCACGGTTCTTTTGAAAACTATTGGAAACATTTTACTTTTGACCCCCCAAATTACCAACTAGGTACTGTTGAAGAAAATCCAAGCACTTTTACTGTCCTAAAAGGTGATGACAGACACAAAAAAAATAAAATGAAAAAAAGGAAAAAAAAAAAAAAAAAACACACATCATGTTAAATCAATACATTCATCGCTCCGCTCAGATTCTAAAATATCATACCATAGATATGTGTAGCGCAAGCGTCTATAAATTATATATTATATATATTATACTCATATTATAAAGAGGAACTTTGGAAGTTTTAACAAATAAACTCAAAAACTACTAGACTGATTTCAAAAATTCTTTTATTTAACCTAACCATTAGAGTGCTACATTATCTCTGAGTAACATAGAATAATTTAAAAAGGTAAATTAGAGTTCAACCCGGGGAGGTGCTCAAACAGTGATTTTGAGATTTATTATTGATTTTTATCATAATTATTAAACAATAGTATACTAAATTGGTTTTAATAATAATTATTATTATTAAAATGATACGCTTGGTGACGCAGTGGCACTTCTATGTATTCAGGTAATTTTAAAGATATAAAATAATTAACATTTTTAATTTCAATCAATTTTTACGATACGTTTTAAATATCATCATCATAATCATCATCAGCAGCAGCAGCATAGCTACCGGAGCTGAGTTGCACTTACTTCAGCGAGTTACACCCAAAAGGAGTTGAACAATCAACATTTTTTTTTAAGAAATTACATTTTTTACGGTCAACGATGTGTGCAGAATCAGCTTTATTATAAAAAATTATAAAAAATATGGCATAATATACATTTTGTTCAAATATATTTATTAAAATATTCAAATCTTTGGCCTGGACAACGTGGGGTAGGACAGCTATTTATAAGTACCTATATGTATAAAAAAAATAATTAAATGTTGATTAGAACAAAAGTTATTTCATTTATCAGGTCTTTCTATTACACCTTATATATTATATCATGTGTATTTAATAACTGAATGTATAAGGAACAACAACAAGTGAACTATATCATTACAAAATCAATTTTTCGTGTCTATGAATGAGAATAATTGAGTCTCAAGACAGAATTTAATTAATTGAACGTTTGCAAATAAACTGCGACAATGTCAAGTATAATAATATATTGATATATATCGGTACAGCGTTTGTATTTTCGAGTAATTGAAATAATTAATAGAAGTTCAGTTGTAGTGGTCTTGTTTAATAATATTTATATTGTTTGACGTTTAATTTGATTTTATAAAAGTCTGACTTTTCTGTGCTACTATATAATAGGAATACTTATATGTGTATTGTTATGAAAAGGCCCAACACTTCAATGCAAATTGCATTATTTTTTGGATAATGCGTTCCGAGTACCTAAATAATTTGTTTTGTGTAACAGATGCTTCAAAGGTGAAGTTTTTATTTTCCATTATTTTATGTTTTACCATTTTTAGAACCATTTTTTAGTATTTTTAAGTCATTTTAATTATTTTTAGTGCATATTATATTAATTAATTGTAAGTACGACTGAATGAGCTTTTAGAGTAAATTATGAAAATCAAAACATTATAATATTATGAGATATTGTTTTCGTAAAATATTTTTTACTTTATTAAGTAATTTTCAACTATATTATAATAAATTATGGTATAATTTACTATGGATTGGTATGTCAATCGTATTCTATATAATATGAATGCGATAACGTCTTTATATTATATATCCAGAAAATTATGGTATGTGGTGTCTTAAAAATGAGTGGAGCTTCAAAAAATTATATCTAACTAACTAGTCAATTGAATTGGCGAGGTAAATCGCAATCTCATTTATTTTAAATATAAATACTGTATATAGGTCTGTTGGCTTGGTAATTTGGTATTTTGTTTTTTTAATGTTGTTAACAGTTTAATTAAAATAAAGAAAATGTGTTGAAAATTCGGATGGTTAAACCACCATTTTCCCATGGCGCGCCCATTAAAAAATGGCTGTCTTTTAGGGCATAATTGCGTTGAAAATGCATATTTGGTTTATTTTGGTTATATATTTTAGATAATTTTGTAGTAGGTTTTACTTTTTGAGTTATTTGAACTTGAATCCTAGTTATAAGTTATAACCAGTTCTTAAGACTTAAAACATTTGCATATTTTTTCTAGAAATATTAACTTAAAATTATAGCAGAGTAGATGAGCTAAAAATTAATTTCATATACTAAAAGGAGTTCATAAATTAAAATTTTTTTGGATAATTCACCGTTTTTATTAAATTTTTTTGCTAATTTTACTTTTTTTTATGCTAAATAGACAATCTTCATTAAAGCTGTTGTTTTTTTTATCTTCAAGCTTAGAAAATGTCGTTATTTATTGTTGGGCAGCCGCCTGGCTGTTATAAATGTAGATATATAATACTGCCACATAACGAGCTAAAGTATTTTCGTATATTTTTATAATTTCCTTCGGATTAAAATAGTAGGTATATTGGCGATTTTTTCTTATATCTACAAATGATTGTGTGGTACTTTTTTAACTGATGCAGTTCCCTACAAATAGGGGGAGATTTAGGAGGGTTGTTGAGGTGGATAAGCCCCCTCAAACGTACACACAGAGAAATTCACACGCTCAAACATAGTAGCAGTGGCGTTATTCCAGTTTTTGAGAGGGGGTGGCAACATTTTTGACCAGCCCAAAATATAACTGAAAAAAGAAGCTCGCTAACATTTACATTACATTACATTACAATATTGCATTTTTATCTCAATACAAATACCCTCCCTATACATAATTGTATACTTACTAGTTAGTATCAAAGGTTAATATCATAGGCATACAGGTAAGTAACCTATTTTTTTGAGAGATAACAATCACTAAATAATTAATACATATATGTAGGGGTTACTTAAATATATTACCTTTTAGCTACTATATAAAGGCCTGAAACTAGCCCATACTTGGCCCAACAGTGGCCCTCTAATGACATGGAGGGGTGGTGGGAGGGAATGCCACCCTGCCCCCCCCCCACAAATGACGCCACTGCATAGTAGTGGTCACTATAGTCACTATTATAGGTATATATACGCCTATTAAATAGACTATACACGAATATTTACTAAAGTCTTGATCATACACTTAATAAATCTCCGTGGCAGATCTATTTATTTAAATATATTTTTTTTACAGTAATAAGTACAAAAATTATAATTGAATAGCATAAGTTTCAATTTTTTTTTTATCGTATTTATAAGAAAGGTTAAAAAAAATATATTAAAATTGAGTGAAAATATACCAATAGTTAAAGAAAATTAAGTTTTTGGTTTCCTAGGAATAATAGGCATGTATGTCTCTAACTATAAAACAGAGACCCGGCGCTCTTATTCCGACTACCTATGTATAATATTTGAACTATAGCGTAAGGGAACTACCAATGAAAAAATTCGATGGGTGGTCTCCCGGGGTCTATTTTGAAAGAATATAAAAAATATTATCATAAAAAAACGTATATTTTCGAAGAACTTTGTATTTATATTTAAAGATAAAAACTAATATATTTTATTGATTAGTTTATTTATTAATCTATTAATATAAATAATTTATTTTATGTATGAATATATTAATTTCTTCAGATTTTTGAGGACTTTCTGCGTCCCCGCTCGGACCTTATTCGCGTTCCCCGCTAAATTTATAGGCCGCGCGCGGCCGAGTTTATCAATAGTTTTTTCGAAATATCGAGTTTTAGCCCTTTTTAAAATGTCTGATCTCTCCGTTGGCCAGTTATTCGTGTTCCCCGCTAAATTTAAAGGCCACCCGCGTGGCGTCACGGGGCTCATTAACATCGCCAAGAGTGTAGAGCGAAATGTTTATTATCACCAGGCCTCCTTATCACACACCAACCGGCTTGAGACCGAGGACCAGACCAAAAGACCACTGCAGCTTCCGACATCGGTTAACACTCCTCGCCAACTCGGGGGGTTTGGGGGTCTCCCCCAGCAACTATCGGAGAGCTATAGTCTTATAGGTATAAAACAAGAATCGTATGATTTTATCAATCTCGATATAAATGCGGATTATTACTGTATCAGAACCTGTAAATATATAACTAGGTAGGTATCTATTACTGGAACTTTTCAAAAATGTATTTGAAATATTATAACTTGATATAATAACGCAATTTTATCATTTCCAAAAATGATTTTAGAGAGGTCATTTTTCGATTTTCTCAATAGTTATTTAATGCCATAGGAAAAACCACCGACAAATTACGAAAATCCGGTAAAAATGGGATTTTAATTTCTAACGCTTTTTCTATCACCATATAAACGAATAAAAATAAAAATAAAAATAAAAATTTTAGTTATTTTGTTGAAATTCATAATATTAATTCAACTTACAGGCTATAATAAAATATCGAATACCCTGACAGACCGTCTCCGCTCAGAATCGTTTCTTATTATACAATGATATTATATCATTGAATTCAAATTAAATACAATCCATTATACATTGACCCACTTGTAACTTATTGTACAGCAGAGTGACATCCACTTACACACTTTTTATAGTTAAGGATTAAAAATTTGGAACAAGGTCTCTCATAATTAATAGTTCTTACTGTAACCAAAAAATCTAAAATATATTATATAGGTAAGTATAGTTTTTTTTGTAAATATATTATAAGTTTATATTATATTATAAGTTCAAATTTGGACGAAATAACATTTTTAAGCAAATTATATAAATTTTAGTTAATCTTATTTTGTAATAAATTGTAAATATTATTCGTTGAAACTTTTAAAGTATAAATGTATATTTTTTTTATTTTACACATACAGTGTCATTTTCAAATACAATGTTTTTGACCAAAACCTAATGTAGTAATGTATTTACTAATAGTAAAATAAATTACTTTAGTAGCAATAATATCATAAAATATACTTAGGGTGCTAGACCGCCTTCACTCAGAATCGTTTTTCGTATACGATAATTTCACATCATTGGATTTAGATTGAACACATCCATTACAGTGACCCTCACGACATTTAATGCAATACGGTATCCACTTGCTACCTTTTTAAATTCGTTATTTCATTGTTTCTCAAATAAAAGCAACCAGAAAAGATTTCAATTTGTATCGTTATTCAGAGTTAAGCATCATTTTTTTATTTCTATTTATATAGATTAGCTTATGGACAATTAATATTTAATGTACACACTGAAATGTATTATTAAAATAAAATTCAAGATTTAATCAGAAATTCATATTTCAAATTAAATCATTTTTTTTTTCATGCTTTTACTTATATGGCATTTTGTTTGTTTTCCGTCTTGAGATTTTGTCTGAATATGTTTTATTAAGTATGGTTTATTCAAATTAGTATGTTATTGAATATTTTCTGTAATTAGAAGCAATTATATCTCGTATCTCAAAAAATTATTTTTCATGAACCAACAAATCCGATTAAATAAAATCAATTTTATTTTATATGTGACGAACGTTTTTGAAGAAAGTATATAAAATAGTTTTTAATTATTAAATTTTGTTATTTTGGAGATTATTAATTGTGTTAATTGTTTTGTCTTTGCATTCTATTAATAACTTGGAGAATAATCTATGCTGAGTAACAATATAGGTACGTCCTATTCTCAATAAAATTTTGATTATTAGAATTATGAACTAAATGTTTAAATAGGTAGTATAAAAATTTTATCTAAGTATTTCTTTATTTGCTCGGTTTGTTTTTCATATTTTATATAATAACTAGCTGTAAGTGAAACTCGAGCACCCGTTGGACTCGCTGAGAGTGAGTACGGATTTTGGAGTAATAGTTGTTTGAATTATAAAAGTAGCGACAGTTTTAAGACCAAAGTTTAGGATTTGTGATAAGGATTAGTGATATGTATTGGAGATAAGGCTTGGCGCTTTGGCGGGAATGTTTAAAAGTTTAAGCAATCCGTCATAAATATTATAAATGGATACGATCTCCAGGATCTTCTAGCGTTTTACACTGCTTTTGGTTGTTAAAATTGTTAAAAAGAGTGTAGTCGATAGGTGTATTTGATTGTTTAGCTGTCAGTTATCAAATCACAAAGGTAGACAAATCGACTGCGTCGGATCGCGGACAATATGCGAAGGCTATATTACCAGGTATGCAATCAATCTGCGGTGAACTGCGGACCCCGTTAGTTGCGTAGGTAAGTGCAGAATGGAAAATATAGACTATAGTGGATTTATAATACTCGCTGAGCGTGAGCACACATTTTAGAGGTCTAGTCACTTATATAAGTCGCACCTGACTATGACGCGACGGTTGGTTAAAAACTTAAAACCACGAACTCAAAAGTTTATGGTTGTGTTCATTTTCACGACGGTAATTAGGATTTGTGATAACTTGGGGGGGGGGGGTTATGGACTCTTTTGAATGTGGGAATATTTGAATTTTGAGTTTGAGCTTATGGTGCTTTTAGTTGTTAATCAGTGTAAAGTCGATGCTGTATTCGTTTGTCTAGATGTCATTCATCAAATCACATAAGTAGGCAATCCGACTACGTCGAATCATGGACAATATGCTAAGTCTATATTACTGGGTACTCCATTATTTGCGTATGTAAATGTAGAATCGAAAATATAGGTTCTAGTGGGCTTATGAGACTCGCTGAGTGTGAGTACAAATTTTGAAGCTATATAAGTTTGAATTTTTAAAGTCGCGCATGCTGTAAGTCGAATGTTTGATGATTGTCCTAACGGATAGGGTTTTTAGTGACGTCTAGGGCCAATTGTTTAAGTGAAACTCGGCCGCCCGTTTGACTCTCTGAGAATCGGTACCAATTTAGGAGTAAAAGTGGTTTGACTTATAAATGTCGTGACAGTGTTTAGCAGATAGATGTATTCTATTATCTAGCTATCAGTCATCAAATCACATAGGTAGACAATGTGCGAAGCATATATCACCAGGTATTCAAAGGCCCCAAATTGTTAACTCTGAGTCTATCCCGATTGTGGAGGCGGCATGTAACTGTGATACGGAGGTCTGGTGATTAGGATCTGTCATAAGGCTAAACAAAGTATTTTACTGCAGCCGAAAACATATCGTGTATAGTATAGTATAATAATAATATGTTTTATTTTACAATATAACGGTTACTATAACAACAATTTTAAACCAATTTTAAATTTCCCGAATTTGGCATATTAAGATTTAGATACCCAAGTCCTGCCATCCAGGGCCAATCACCTAAGTACATTGAAAAACCAAAATGTGTAATTATAATTCATTAAATCGAATTCAATTTTCTATGTATATATTTTGTGAAATTTAAAAACAATAATCAAAAATAAATTATAATTTTATTTGTTTTCAAACTTATACCTAATTTACTACGATCACCATTGACCATTAGAAGGTCAATTTCCCTCCTTCCACAAGTTTCTTGAGATGGCGATTTGATTACATTTGACAATTTCATTTCTAGTTGTAGATGATTCAACAGATCATCTACTCGAGTAGTTATCCTTTGAGAAGATTCAGTGTTAGTGGTAGGTTCATTCTCCAATGGACCTAACCTAACCTTGGGGTAATAAGTGGAATTATCCTCATTTACGAACGTGGAGTTTCTGAGTTGAATGATAATAGAAGAATTTTGTTGCTGATTTTCTAATGGATAATGTGTTGGGCATCTTTGTATGTTAATGCAATTGTTGTTAAGATAATTTTGCTTGGTACATTCTAAAAATGTAATTAATTAGGTCAATTATTTAAAATTTGTTTCTTTTAATAATAAATAAGTAATGGTGACTTGAATTATTTGTTAAATTAAGTAAAACAAAAAGCAGGTAAGTGGATGTCGCTCTGCTGTACAGTAGGTTACAAGTGGGTCACTGTAAAATGGATTGTATTAAATTTAAATTCAATGATATCATATCCTTGTATACGAAAAACGATTCTAAGCGGTGACAGTCTGTCAGGGTATTTGATATTTTATTATAGCCTGTAAGTTGAATTAATATTATGAATTTCAACAAAATAACTAAAATCGTCATTTTTATTTTTATTCGTTTATATGGTGATAGACAAAGCGTTAGAAATTAAAATCCCATTTTTACCGGTTTTTCGTAATTTGTCGGTGGTTTTCTCTATGGCATTAAATAACTATTGAGAAAATCGAAAAATGACCTCTTTAAAATCCCATTTTGATCTAATTACCTAAATGAAAAAAAACTATCTATTGAAATCGAAGCACTCCTTCTGATAGAAATTTTGTATACAGGATGAAAAAAAATAAACACTATTGTAAAACCACTAGGCTCAAAATCTAAAATAAAATTGAACAATACATTGAGTAATGTATTATTGTTGTAAATTGTAAAAGTATTGTTGTTAATTTATTAAAAAAATCTTGGTCAGCAATTGACAATTCTTTTAAAAAATATCATAAGTAATTTTTATTATTATGATATCTAGTTTTAACGGAACTTCGTGAATATTATTATTATAATACATACATTTTTAAAAACTGTTAAGTTAACTTGTGTATAGAAAATTATAATATGACAATTTAATGAAAATACCATGTAGGTACGGTTCTTTATTTTAGAGTTACACCAAAAAATAAAATAGGTTTTGTCAAAAACTGTTTTTGCATAAAAAATTACTTAAATGTTACTGTTTTCACTACGCTTTTGAGAACCATTAAGAATTTTAACATCCCAAACCACCAACTAGATTCACTTTCCCATCGAACAAGATATAGTTGAAGAAAAATGAAGCAGTGTTACTGCCCTAAACAGTGACGACAGACACACAAATATAAATGAATAAAAATAAAAAAAAAACACACATCATTGTAAAATCAATACATTCATCGCTTCGCTCAAAATCTAAAATACATAGGCACAATAGTTTTCATAAGCATTTGAAGTTAGATTTTTGACAACATTTATCAAATTAAAAATTAAAAAATTATTTTGTAGATAAAAATGTATAAAATGTAACTTTTATAGCTAAAGATTTAAAGTTTAAACAAGGTTCTACATAAGTAAGTTATTCTGTAACCAAAAAATATAAAAGTTTTTTCTTTAGTTATTTTATGTTCAAATTTCGACAAAATGACATAGTAATACCCAAGAATAATGATTTTAGCTATTGTAATTTAAAAATATGATTCGTGGGCACTTGAAATTTCTCATTTATATTATTATAAACAAACTTTGTATAAATTACAACAATCACCAGGATATTGGAATAATAGATTTAAGCATTTCTATTAGAGTTCAAACTAGAACAAAGTGTAACATCAGTTCTGGGAAGGAACTTGAACAAAATTTCCGTTGCTCAAATTATGAGAAAAAAAATTGAAAGTTATTTTTAATAATAATATTTTTAATTTATTATTATTAATAATATAAATTAAATAAAAATACTAATAATATTATATACTTATATATACTATAGAGCAGCGTTTCCCAAACCCAAGTGTGGGTCGCAACATTTTTTTGATGGGTCACGATTCACGGATACGATTCGGATTACGGTTATTTTAGTCGTAAATTGATACCTATAATATTATATTGTATAATAATAATGTGAAGTCCAACTAGTATTGTAGAATGTATGACATCGAGTAGCCACAGATGCCAAATGGACTAATTGTATGCTTCACAGATGTGTCACTTGTGTCAAAAAAAAATGTCAACTGAATTAAATAAAGTTCTTAGTGAAATTGTTAAAATTATTAATTTTATTAAATCTGAAGCATCAAATACTAAATTGTTTTACAAACTGTGAATAAAATGTTAAATCACTTTTCACTTCAATCAGAAGTACGTTGGCTTTCTCGACGTGCCTATTCATACTATTTCAACTTCGTCATGAAGTCTTAATTTTCATATCATACGAATATTTTGTATTTTTTTATAATTTATTTTACTTATTAATTATGTATTTATTATTCAGTATTGTATTTTATAAAAATTCAATGATAAAATTGAATATAATAAAAACATTATTTATTTACGTCATATACTTGATATATATATTTTTTTTTAGCAGGGGGTCGCGTACTCAATAAAGTTTAAATTTATGGGTCACCATTGCAAAAAGTTTGGGAAATGTAAAGAAATGGGAACGCGTTCCTTTTTCGCAACAGGAACGAGGAACGAGAACGAGTTCCTTTTTAAAAAGGACTTTCCCAACACTGACACACATAATATATCCATTATATTTCCAGATTAATAAACATCAATATTTTGTAATAAAAAAAAAAAACTAACCATAATTTGTTTGAGATTTTTGAGCCTCTACACTCCTGTCGCTGCCATCCCCAGACTGAAGACGAATACCATATAAATGATAATTTGATCTCTTTCTATGTTTAATTAAGGAATTAATATTTATTTATTATTGTAAATAAAAGTTTAGATGAGTGAAGTAGTGGACATACATTTTGTGGGGTAACCCCGTATCACTATTCAACTCCGCTCATCTAAACTTCAAATAGGTACTTATAACGCATAAAATATTCTCAATAAATTCGATTTTTATGTAACGAAATACTTGGAAAAATATTCGGCTTTGGAATATAAAATTAAAACTCTGTAGTCATTAAAAAATTTAAAAAAATAATTTTTTAATAACAAAGTTGATTTGTTAACGACTTGAAAGTTGAAACTATGTAAAAAAATATTTTCAAAAACAATTACACTTTTTGAAATAATGAGTGTTCTATTTTAAATGAATCGCCCTGCAAAATCTCTCGGGTAAACACAAACGTTTAAAAACTAAAGGGCTATACCTACTTTTAGTCATATCTTCATAAGATAGGTACAAACCAGGGCCTAAAATTAAGATATTTTGCTATTGCACACCTAATTCCATACCAAAATATTTTAAAAATAATGAACATAGACCTAGGTAGTGCGCATGCCACATATAACATCATTGCATAATTAGTTATTAAAAATACAATCTAAGACAATCTTCTACAAAGTTCTTGGTACTTATATGGTTATAATATGACTAAACATTTTAAAATTAAAACGAAATAGCTTGGGTTAATATACTTATTATTAGGGCTGGGATTTTGATGCAAAGGCATCTTTTTTTTTTGATGTTTTGAAACGTTGATCCGTAAGTACAAAATGTGTTTTAGGTAATACTGATTATTTTAAAGTATTTTTTATTTTGCATTTTTTTTGCGTTTTTTGACAAAATTAACCTTAAATGCATTTTTTAGGACATTTTCGATATTTTTAGTGCATTTTCTTGGTTTATAGAGCATTTTCTTGGTTTTTAGAGCATTTTTCACAACTTCTTCATAAAATAAACGGAAATTGTTGCGATTCACAAGAAACTTTCGGCAAAATGCTGACGATACGAATAATAAATTATATATAGAATCATATTATATTCATATATTTCATCATAGCTATAGGATATTCCACGAAAATTATCACCATTATGTTACACCTATTATGAATTATTATTTTTATTACACCATACATACATAGGTACATATGTACAAGTTATCGTCGATAACAATTTTATCATAGCTAGGCATACCATTATACAGTGCAATAGCGATTTTGTTCAGGTTAGTATTAATAACAACTAGCAAAAACAAGTTAAAATATTAAAAAATTTTTTTAATTATTATTTTTGAATGAATGATTAAGAAAACAGAAGCATAAAAAACTAAACAATAGTAACAACGTACAATAAACAAAATAAATACATTACTGTAGTATAATTTAAAATTGTTTTTCTAATTTTTAAGCGATAATAAATATAATTTAAATGCATTTTTTTAGTGCATTTTTTGAGTTTTTAAAGTCATTTTTGCGTTTTTTTAAGGCCATTTTTTGAAATTGTTTAGGGCATTAAAATCCCAGCCCTACTTATTATACTATAAGCTAAAGCTCGGCATTAACGAGTTAAAAAGTTAAAAAGTTATTTTTTTTAAACTTTTTAACTTAACTAGTTACTTTTGGCTTTACTTTAACTTAACTGTTAGGTAACTTACTAAATTTCTTTTTTAATTAACGTGAAATTAACGAATTATTTTAATTATATACTTAGGTTTTATATTATTAGCCGTCCAGAATATTGTGTAATCAGTACCTACCAATTATTTTTGTATTATTTAGTTTTAAGGATTTTAAACGAATATAATATGCTAATTAGTAATTTTCAATAATCAATATTAAATATTAATCAAATAAAAATGTATAACCCGAAAATAAGTACTGTACACTTTTAAATTTCTATTGCACATTTAATATTAGCTACTGCATATAGTGTGTGCTACTGCACAATTTTAGGCCCTGGTACCATACTCAACCCATCCAGGTTTATAAAAATCTCAGGTGGTACTAAAGCCCAATCAGCAGTACCGCAACTAGAGATAAAAGGTCCCAGGTACGAGTCAAAATTTGGGGCCCCCTATTTCAAACTTTTGTCTTACAAAATTGCATAGCACCAAAAGCGCAATTAAGGGTAGGCTTACAACTCCCTGGTAGCAAAAAAAAACCCAGAAAATAATAAAGACACACAATTCCCAAAAGTAAAAAATTCTGAATAGTTTTCAAAAGTGCCGTGAAAAACAAAAGAAAAATTAAAGAAAAACGGGGATTTTTACGCAAAATCGGTTTTAGACAAAATTGATTTTAGCTTTTGGTGTAACTCTAAAACAAATGACCGTAGATACCCACATGAAATTTTGACAGAATGTTCATATTAGAATTTTCTATACATCATAAGGTTTTAAAAATATTTTGAGCTGTTTACGGATATTTTCAGTTTCCAATTTTTGTTGTCTTTTTTTCTATAAATATCAATAAAATATTATTTGTTGGGCAAAAAAGCTTGAAAATTTAATAGACAGCTCTTAATATATTGTTTCAAAGACAAATGAAAAGTATTAAAAATCTATATTCACAATTTTTTTTATAAACATTTAAAGTTAAAATATTGACAACATGCATAAAATTCACACAAATGCTTAAATAAATTTGTGTTAGAAATTCATAAAAAATTTTCTTTTTAAATTTAAGATTTTTTTACAATTCAAAGACGAATAACTGTAGATACATAAAAATTTCACTAAATATTTATTTTATCAATTCCTACACTTGATAAAATTTTTAAAATATTTTAATTCGTTTTGAGCCGTTAACGTATAATTTCAATTTCAATTTCAATTTTTTTAGTTTTTTTTCTATGAATATCAATAAAGTTTTATTCGTGAGGCCAAGTTATAGTTAAAAAAGTATAGTACGAAATGTTGTATAAAATGTTATCTTCATAAGTATAATCAATAGTATAATAACATAATATTGGATGTTGGACGGGCGTTGCAGGCATCGAAAAATTTCAATTTTCATCATGTGTTGTAAATTGAACTAAAAGTTCATACCTATTAGTTTAAAATCTAAAATCCTTTATGTCTGAAAAGGGCCCCTAAATATGATGATGGGGACCTTTGGGAGTACGGTGCACCCCTAGCACCCCCGCTAATTGCGGTACTGCCAATCAGCCCTACCCGTGCGTATCTGTGTATGTAGGTATGACGTAGGTATTTGAATACCGTCCATAACGAGAGTTGCAGATTTGAATTTCGGGTGTCTGAACAAGACAATAGGTATGTACCTATATATTAATCAGTGGTACATAATTTAGTATTTACTAGAACCAACTACCATGTTATATGTATATTTCCTTGGATCTTATAATCTAAGAGATTGGATCTAAGGATAGGTAATTGCAATGTTTATATTTTATTATTTGCACTATAACATACTCTATAGCTGCTCTGAGACTTACATACATTTTTATTACAACATTTCGGGGAATGCCCAGTGCCTCCCGTGCGCACACCTACGTTCCACAAATTATAAATTTAATATTTATAATATTCTTAATTTTTTTTGGATAATATTATTATTTTGTAATTTGTTAATTTGTTATCACGTCGCTCGCGACCACTACTACCACGACTACTATCAATGCGCACCGCAGCTGCTCACTAGTACAGTAGTGCTACATCGACAGTTGACCACTGTTGCGGCGGCGGCCTCAGCGACGACGACAACAACGACAAGTCGACAACGTCAATACCGCAGATTACAGCGATTACATACGTTTTTTTCCCCTTCTATCATTGTTATCGTCGATCGCCGTCGCTGTTGTCATCGAAAATCGAACGGAGACCAACTTACTCTCGGCGAGACGACTGTAGTGCAACTGCGTCCGACATTTTACGACGATCTCGTTTCTCTCGCAGGTCACCGACGTTTTGCGAGCGGCTAGTGTGCTGGACGACGTTCGCGTTTACACGGTGCCCAGGCAGTGGGTCGGTTGTATAGACGGGCGCCATTGTCGAGTCTCGCGCCGCCGACTACGAAGACTATCCAGGCCGATCTCCGGGAGGCGGCCACCTCTCGACGGCGAGAGAGTGAGTGAGAGATTCGTACACGGTGCTGGCAAAGGTTAGGTTGGTCAGGTTCGGCGAGAGGGAACGGTCGGCCTCGCACGGCCACCGACCGTCATGGCTCTGCGGCGTTCGGCTGGCGGCACGTCGTCACCATCGTCGTCCGTCACCGACAACGAAAATGCCATCAGGCTACTGGAATCGCTGCAGAACGACTTCAAGTGCTTGTCCATGGAGACAAAGAAGAAATATCCTCAGATCAAAGAGGTGAGTACGTCCGTTTTACATTACTGGTTGTGCGTAACTGTGTCCGTGCTGTGTGGTTGTTTCTGAATGAAGCCATACCTTCCATCTAGCTGCTACAGTGTAATGATATTATTGTTATGATGTGTCCATTACAGGCGTCCGAAGAGGCCATTGTCAAGTTGAGAAACTCGGCGGCTGTAGCGGCCGATCACCTACAACAACAGCAACAGTCACACCATAACCATCATCAGATCTATTATGTCGTCAACCAAATACTATATCCTGTTGTGCAGGGGTGCGAGACCAAAGAACCAAAAATTGTCAAGGTCTGTACAGTAAACACTTTGGCTTGGTGTATTTAATAGCAATTTAATAGTGATAGGGGCTGTACAATATAATTATAATTTTTTTAAATTTAAATTTGTTATTCTTGGTTTCTCTTATTATTTCAAAACTATATAGATGTGTCTGGGAACTATACAAAAACTAATCACACACCGAGCAGTTGACCAAAAAGGTGCTCGTTATATTACTGATACCTTGTGGATGCTGATGGAGTCTGGGACTGAGCATGTAAAAGTATTGCAGAGTGTCACGCTACTATTGACCACCGACTGTGTGGTGCGCGGCGAAACTCTAGCTAGGGTAATTAACTACTTTATCAATATTTTATGGTTAATGTTTACTAATTATTGTCACGTGTATGCATTACAGAATTTGGTGTTATGTTTTCGACTGCATTTTACCAAAGACTCACAAGCTGTCATCAACACGGCTGGCGCTACTGTGCGTCAGCTTGTGGCTCTAGTATTTGAACGTGTTATGCATGAAGATGAGCAGCGTGAACAGCTTCTTAAGGATAACGATAATGGATGTGATGCACAGCAGCAAAAAAATGGTGTAGAATCCTCTGCTCCTTCGCAAGATCACAAACAACAGCAAAGTAGTAGAACTCAACCATTGCCACTGCTTCACCACCATAATCAGTATAATGGTAGCAATGCAGGTGGCTATGAACCCCCTGTGTCAACATTGGGCCCGTGTGCAGCAGATGCATATCATATGTTCCAAGTATATCATAATAATATTTTAATCCATTGTTTTTTTTATGATTTGTCTACTCTATTCAAGTGTTTAATGCATACTTTATTATATATTTCCATAGGACCTTGTGCGATTGGTGAACACTGACCGTCCATATTGGCTGGTGGGCATGACAGAAATGACCAGAACGTTTGGTCTGGAACTATTGGAATCTGTACTTTCTGATTTTCAGCCTGTGTTCTATAAAGTAATTATGTATTGTGTTAATTTAAATTATGTCTGTCAGTTGTTTGTTTTATACTATTTGGACAATAGTCATCTTACAGATGATCAAAACAATTCCATTCTAATATATTATCCCTAAATTATGCCTATCAATAAATACTGAATATTATTCATTATGATAATACTTATAAAAAGTAACTGAGAGTATCCAATTTGATTACCCAGGTTATGATTGTGATATAACTAAATTAAATAGGCAAATACTTGGAGTATGTTTTTTTTCTTTTTATTTTTGTGATTTCTTTCATATATGTTTTAAGGGATTGGTGGCGGTGATTTCCTGTCTTTGTCTAACACAAGCGCAACATAAGAATTTAGACGTGTTTTTTGTCCAACGTACCGATTGATATAGTGAAGCGATAAAAATTCTGAAAACAGATTTGAATTTGTCGTCAAGTCTACTTGAGATCGG
>NC_042493.1:58702680-58716908 GCF_005508785.2 Acyrthosiphon pisum
AGTAAATTACCAAATAATAGGGCTATTATTTTTGTTACGCAAATTTTGCAATAAATTAAAAACACAGAAAATGACGTACTTTTAATTATTTTCTAATTATAAGATTAAAAGAAGGTTTATGAGTGATTAATTTTTTTTACTAACTGACGGAACAATTGGGATTGAGATCAAAAAATTATAGTTAAACATAATTTTAATTGCAAATTATAATCATCAATCCCCTTAATGTTGTATACATATTAAGTTTAATTTAAACATGGCATGTCTATATTGAAATTTACTCGTACATAAGTGCATATAGTGCGTGAGAATTAAGGAATAACAGGTGTTCTATATTAATTAAATAAACTGTATCAATAGTTTGGAATTAAAGAAATCAAATTTAAAAATATTCGACTTAAAATAACCTTATCCTATACCGATTAATGTATGTTATTTATAAAATAGTTTTTATTATCTGTTGAACTATGTTTTAGATAGCTTTTATAAACAAATTTGGTATACTAAAAATAAAAACTATTTTTGATTAAAATCTACAGTCTATAAAATCTTGTTAGGACTAAAATTAATATTATAATAAAAATGTAACTGGTACATGACCATTTGTACTAAACTAAAATGTAAGGTTTTTTTTTTTTAAAAAACCAAGCAAATTAATTAAGTTTTATTCTTTTGAAACCAATAAATTAATCTCATCAATACCGTACATCATTTTATATACTTATTATTTTTGAGTTCAAATTGATACTTTTTGTAATTTTGTGTAACTGAATTAATTCTCATTATTTTACATGTTCCCGTCTGCTTCAATTTCAGAGATCGCGCCCACCCAGCCGCGTAAATAACTATTGTTTATCAGTTATACCATATCATATTGATAACACGTTTTATAGGCATAAAAATGCTGGGAAACAGAAACCAGATGTTTGTTGATGTTCTAATACATGTACTGAATAGCCGTTTTAAATATTATAATGATCGTTCGCCACTAGCCAAACATTTTAGATAACATACAAAAATAATTGTGATATGACGACTACGGGTTGTTATTGGTTGGGCGTGCCTGGTTTTGAATGACGACTACACATTGTTACCGCCTTTGAATGTGTTAAAGATACATAATTTCATAAAAGAAATTAATATAATTTTACCTTACAAAAATATTTGGTAGCATTTTAATGCTGAAACATTTAATATAATATTAATAATACCGATGCTTAGATTTTGCATAATAATGTATTTATTTTTAACCACCTTTAAATGTTCAAATATTTATAGTTTTGTGCATACTTTTATTATAAGGACTAATATTTTATTTATTATTTTTAGTATTTTAAATTAAAAGTATAATGTTACTGATGGTTATCAATTTTTAAAATGTCATTCATGTTTGCATGTACGTCAGATAAAATTATAATTAAGAAGACAAAGAATATGTTATAATATTAACTCATATTATATTATTCCATTTTATTAATATTTCTAATATTTTAATACTTTTGATAATTTATATATTTAATAACATTTTATATAATTTCACTAATTGTATTATGCATAAATAAAAATCCAAAAATGGCACACTTAGTTTCTAAATTATGTAAATTATATTGAATTTTTATATGACATTTTTAATGGAAAAAAAAAAACATAATATTCAATCATATTTGTCATGATTTTAATTTATAAATATGTAATATCAATTAAAATAAATAACAAAAACATTAAAATATATAAAAAGTGCTCGCCTTAGAGGATCCTGAATTAAAGTATGGTCGTGTAAAATAGGTAATAGTCAAAAGGTATATTAACTTAGTCAATTTTTTAAATAATAGTGTAAACATCATCCAACTTGACTAATAACTTAATAATATCAATTGATCTTATAGATACACTTAAATGTGTATATTTTAATAGCTCTGCCTTTACTAAAATCATATTAATTTATTCATATAATAATCTAGAAAATTCTAATAATTTTGACACTATTCCAGTAATTGTCATGTGATATAAATAAATTATCTACAATTAATTTTAAATTTAAGATGAAATAATTTATAATAATGTTAATCCTCCTAATGAGTATAGTTAATGAGTTTTAGTATAGTTTAAGTAATATATTTACCATTTTTCTTTTTTAGCACATGGAGTTTAGATACCTATTGAAAGAGCGTGTCTGTGCATTAGTCATCAAGTTATTTTCGCCTAATGTCAAGCATCATAGTGGCAGTAGTTCTGTTAGGAGAAACACAATCTCCAACACCGGAACTGGTGCTTCATCTGTTTCTGGCAATAATAGCTCTTCAGTAATGATGATGGGTGTTACTGGTGGCGCTGGTAGTCCTACCTCCAATCACCGTGGAGACGATAGACCGCATTATGCTATCACAGTACGACTGTTGCGCCTTGTCTCTATACTTGTTCGCAAATACCATAAACTATTGGTACGTATGTAATCCATTAAAAATATTGTGGAAATATTCTATGAGTGTTGGATTTACATTTTAACACTAAAGATGATGACTGTAATTTCTTAAAACAAATAAAAAAATAATGCATTTATTTGTTATTTTTCCTAGATCACCGAATGTGAGATATTCTTATCATTGATTGTCAAATTTTTGGATGCGGACAAACCTGCATGGCAACGATCTGTTGCTTTGGAGGTGTTACATCGCCTGGTGGTTGAACCTGGCCTTTTAGCCGCATTTTGTGCGTGCTATGATCTCAAGTTACATAGCACTAAAATATTTAGAGATATAATTGATTCATTAGCCGGATATGTTCAATCATTATTTAATCCTGCTATGGTGGTGTCAGGTGGTGGCTCTATGAACAATGCTGCAATGATGGGTGTGTACTTGTAATTTTGTTTAAGGTCGTCACACACTGCAGTGGTAGTGGTAAAATTCTTTAGTCTTGGCGGTGCTGCTGTGGTGGCTGTAAATTATGACAGACTTCATTTAGCCGTTACCGCCCCAGCGGAAATAGCCACCTCTGCCAGTGTTTGAGAACCTTTACTGAAACTTATTCTAATAGAGCAGATAATATTGAATACAATTTTATGTATTTAGCAGCAACCGCAAACGCAGCACTCCAAGGACAGTCGCCAGCTGTGTTGGCCGGCATGCCAGTCGGGCCTGGTGTGTCACCCCAGCCTGGGTTTTTTGGCCGTGGTGGTGTATGGCTACCAGTAGTGATCCAGCTACCAACCGGTCAAGCTAAATCTATTTAGTGAGTAGCGTTTATAATCAACTAATACATAACATCAAAGATGAGCATTAACCATTAACGAGTTAAAAATTTAAAGTTAAATTACTTTTAATTAAGTAAAAGTTACATAAATAGTTTGTTTTTTTTTTTTTCAATAATTTATTTTATTATATCCTATTAACTTAACATACATTTTAGTGGGAAACTACATTCTTACCCAAATAAATTAATTTCAAATTCAATGTGGGCGTGCAGGCGTTCATAATTTTATATATTATGGTAATATTTAATCATGAAATTTATGTTCAATAATTAAATATAAGTTGTATGAAAATTTATTTAAAGTACAATTAAGAATATTAATTGTTATAAAATGATTAGAATCTATATACAGTGTAAAAGAACTGAATAGTGCAATAATTTTTGTTATAGTCAATACTTATAACATTATAACATTTTTTAATAGGTACTTGAGCTATATTTGTAGTATACATTTTTTTAATTTTTATTTCTTGAAACTGAAAATAAATATTTTTAAATTTGATTCAATTTTTTTTGGACAATTAAAAAATTAGCCAATTTGTAAATCAATCTGATTATAAGAAAAATGTTGATGGTAAAAACATTTATTTAAGTCAAGTAGTAATGTTCATTGAACAAAATTAGTCAGGGCCAAGGTTAGATAAATAGATTGATAGGTTTTTATATTTTCTATTTAATAATAGAAAATAAAATTAATAGAAAATTAATTTCCAATATTTATTATGGTATTTGAATAGGTTCTATACAAGGAGTCTCACAATTGTCAATTATTATTGTGTTGAATAATTTATTAAAATGTATTGTTTATTTTATTTAAATTTAATAGTCTGGAAATGAATGACAAACATGATGAACCACCACAAGTGGCCGACGGGTATGGTGTGTCTGTGGCGTATGCATGTTTAGTAGACGCTGTTCGGGCTATTCAAATTGAAGTGCATCCTGACATTCATCAATCTGTTGTGTCTCCACCTTCGACCACAGCTGTGTCATCCAGTGTTGGTGATGATGGCCGTAGTCACCACCGTCATACTGATGGTGTTTCCCAAAAGAACACCCAAGAAGAAGATGATAATGGCAATGACGAACAGAAGCAAACAACAGGAGTTAAGAGATCTCCTTTACATGAACAGATAATTAATAGTAGCTGGTATGGACTACTAACAACGTTTTGCCCACTAATTGAGTCATGGTGTGTATTAATTCTCCTCTTTGTTTATTATTAAATAGTTTTATAATATAGTGTTGTGTGTGTCTTTGTAATTGTCTAATTTGTATTATTCTTTTTTAGTACTGACGAAGGAATCACAGAAAACATGCTAAAAGCGATGCAAGCATATATTGGCCTATGTGGTCTATTGGATATGCGAGGGCCACGTGATGCCTTCATTACAGCCGTATGCCGTGCATGCTTACCACCACATTACAACCTGACAGTATTTAGCGGGACTGTCAATACTTGTTGTGTTGGTCAACCATCAATGTCTTCGTCGTCACCAACCGTGCAATATGCGACTTCCGCAACAATGTATGATGACCACCATCACCAACAATATAGTAGTGCTACTGGTGGAGGGTATGGCCCAGAATCAGCTGATTACAAGCAACAACAGCAGGTCATAGTAGCCGTAGGTACTCCGTTAGCCACACCTTCGTCAGTTTTGCAGACATCGTCGCCGTCCGGTAAGACTATTTCTACTTATGTTTAAGTATCATGCGCAACTTTTTTAATTATATTTATTTTATTATTGGATCACAATTGTGCTGTTTAGGTACTTCACTTCAGAACCATGGGCCTGTTATGCTAACCGCTAAGAATCTGCAGTGCATGCGGGCTCTCTTAGTACTAGCCCATTGCCATGGTTCCATCCTGGGTTCATCGTGGCATCTGGTGTTAACCACTCTGCAGGTATTGAATAATTTATTTCTATCTTTTTATTCTTTATAATAATATGTTAAGTGATGTATGATAGTTCACTTTTTTTGTAATTGGTGATGTATTGGTTATATCATAAATAGCTATAGATAAGATTTAACCGTTAGATTTTTTTTTGCAGCACCTTGTCTGGATATTGGGTTTGAAACCTTCAACAGGTGGTAGTCTCAAAGCAGGAAATAGTGCTGCTACATCAGTGCCTAATAGACACTCAGGTGTCACTACTTCTGCTACTGTTGCGGATGTAACGGGTGTTGGTTCATTGTCATCGTCCACCTCCTCAGTGTCAACAACTTTGTCATCATCAAATGTTGCTGTCATAACTACGGCTGTCATGGCTGCTGACCTCCCTGTACTTTCAACGATGCTCAGTCGGCTTTTTGAGTCCAGTCGGTATCTGGATGATGTTGCTCTTCATCATTTAATTGATGCACTGTGCAAGCTGTCACATGAAGCCATGGAATTGGCCTATTGTAATCGGGTAATTTTTTGTCGTTGCATAGTATAGCAACTATGATTTATCTGTGAACATAAATTAAATTTCTGTGTATATCTGCAGGAACCATCATTGTTCGCTGTTGCTAAACTTTTGGAAACTGGATTAGTTAATCTTTCACGTATAGACATACTATGGAGACCTGTGACCAATCACTTGTTGGATGTGTGCCAACATCCACATATTAGAATGCGTGAATGGGGTGTCGAAGCTATAACATATCTGGTGAAAGCAGCTTTACAGTACAAATATCAACCTCCACTAAAAGATAATCAAGTCAGTTTAATATTGATGATTTACCACATTTAACACTTTTAACTAAATTATCACTCATTGGTATATTAATACTGTTCTGGTGGAAGAAGGATAGACTTTATCTCTGATGCACTTCATAACTTGATTTATTAATTATGGCATAAATTACATATCCCCCTTTTTGTATCATATTTGTATTTGAAGTGATTACAAATATTTTTAAAAACAAACGTTATTACAATATTATATTATGTTGAGAAAATAAATATCTTTACTGTGCAGTTAATTTTGTTAAAATTATCATTAATTTATACATATTTCAATAATAGAAACTACAGACATTGTTGCTGAGCCCATTATCACAATTGTCATTAAATATGAATGGCGATGTCAGACAACGTCAATTGGAATGTGTACTGCAAGTACTGCATGGATCAGGGCAGACATTGTCACATGGTTGGCCATTGGTGTTGAACATAGTTGGTGCTGTATCAGACCGTCATGGGTAATGTATTATTATTACATAATACTATATTTTTACAATAGCGTTATAATGAATTATGTTATACTGGTATATTAATATTATTGATAAAGTTAGTTGAACTGCATTCATCAATTGTTTACATTTTTTTAGAGAGAATCTGATAAGGATAGCATTCCAGTGCTTGGAACTGGTACTCACTGATTTTTTGCCACTGATGCCATGCAAATGCTTACCTTTATGTCTAGAAACCACAGCAAAATTTGGAATGCAAACACGTGATTTGAACATATCGCTGACAGCATTAGGATTAATGGTAATAATTGATTTTTGTTTAAAAAATTATCCAGTATTTACAATTATGCGATCAGTTACGCAAATTAAATGGGTACGGGAGCTAAGTCTATCAATTTTTTTTTTTAGACAATATTGACATTTTACTAATTTTACTTCACGGTATTCACATTTACACAGGTACTAGATAGAAGGGACCTACAGTTTATTTAATATTTCAGAATATATATATTTTATATAACTTCAAAAGACTGCTAATATTACCAGTTACCCACTCATTTCTATATTTAAAGAACGCCACACCCGCATGTGTTGTCTGCGTCTTACAAGTGCTTAGTATCAAATATTTTACGCTCAGCTAAACCGTGTTTACACGGTAGCTCAATTAGCTTAAAAATTAGAGTAAATTGACCTATTATCAAATTTAGAAGTAAGAATATTATCTAGTGAACCTCGTTGGGTTTTTTTTTATATATTTTAATTTCAAAACAAGTTATGAGTATTTTAAAATGCACAAACAATTCACTATTTTAAAATTCTCATAACTTATTTGAAATTAAAATATAAAAAAACCCCAACAAGGTTCACTAGATAATATTCTTACTTTTAAAATTGATAATAGGTCAATTCACTCAATTCTTAAACTAACGAATAATATTTTGGTAGGACTCAAGTTTCCCCCCCAAAAATGAACGAGCTATTAAAGTAATTGTGCTTCAAAATTTTAAATATTTTCATTGTGCTTCACATTATATTGAGGGCAACTATTGGTGTTTTTATGTGTTCACAGTGGAACGTTGCTGATTATTTCAAAGATAATAAAGACAAACTGCTCTGTAACAACAGTGCAGGTGATAGCAGTAAGCAACGAGGAGCCAGTGGTGAAGCAGTGACTGATAGTGGTAATACAATAGATTCAACAATGTCTGGAATCACTGACCCACAAGAACTGGTGTATCCCGATTTTCCAGGGGTAACTACGCTAGCCGAAATGTCAGAGTTTGACAAGTTGTGGATGTGCTTGTTCACCAAGCTTGGTGAGTATACAAACATAAAATATTTTCATTGTTGCAATAAAATATTTGTATATAATATTGATCAAAAAATAATTATTCTTGTAATTCCAATGCGCGTTTTAGGTGAACTGTGTATTGATCCCAGACCCGCTGTTAGGAAGTCGGCTGGACAAACGTTGTTATCAACAATTTCAGCCCATGCAAATTTGTTGACGCCGTCGTCTTGGAATGCTGTCCTGTGGCAGGTAACAAATTTAATTGGTTTTACATATTCTGTGTGTTTATTTTTTGCTTGTGATAAATTATAATAATTATTTCTTGTTGTAGGTACTGTTTCCGCTAATGAACAAAGTACAAATGCTCTGCGAGTCGGCCAGTGATTCTACGTGCAACACGGTTGCATCTTCCGATGGTACAGGTGGCACAGGTGGAGGTGGAAGTGGTGGAAGTGGATCGGCCGGTGGTGGTACGATCCTGATACACCATTCGCGGAACACTGACCAGAAACAATGGGCAGAAACACAGGTTAGTTAAAGTATTTAACTTTGATTTTCTAAGATCAATGCAGATGTAATAACGGTCTTCCTATAATTATGTATGGTTGGTTTTGAATTTCAAATAAAGGTGTCTACATTGTATGGTCTAGCCAGGGTATTTAACGCAGAGAAGTACTCAATGACAGTGGGTGGAGATTTTGTCAAGGCGTGGACGTTGCTGTTGGAGTACATGGAAAAAGCGGCTCTAAATAGAAATGTGGAGGTTTGTATATTATAGTAGACCCACAATTATTATTCTGTACCTAATACTTATCATAAATAATGACCTACCTACCATATCCATAAATAATTAGAAATGCTTAATTACTTGTGAAGGATCTGAAGATGCAGGTATTGTTATAATTAATGGAATTTTTAATAATGCTGGAGAATAATCATTCCAATTTTTTTTCTAGGATAACTAGTTATAGATAAAGGATTTTTTAGCAGTCGCTTTTTATTTTAATTATATCTTTATTCTTCTTTTCCATCTCCTTTTTAAAATATTTATAGGACGGTATTCAACAGATCTATTGTTGCTATTCAATTTGTTGGTTAGTCTTCTCAACTTGACTTTTTTGGTTTGCACGTCAATGATTCAGATTTCTTAGGTACTTTCTATTTTATCCTGTCGTTTATGTACCAACATTTTTAACAACTCTAATTTATTAGCATTAAAGTTTTGACTTCTTTTTTCCATCTTAGGTAACAAAATAAAACTATTATGATATATGCATTAAATATTTAATATTCAAAAACTTTAATTCTTAATAATTTGTAAATTGTTTTTTTAATAAAAGGTAATATTATAAGTAATTAACAACAAAAGGAAAACCAAACAATTGATTAAAAATTATAAACATACCCTAGTGGTATAATATTACACAACTTACAAAGTAGTTCAAATTTACAATTTAAATTAAAACTTGAAAAGTCTTGAAAAAATACAATATATAGTTTTTTGAAGCTTAACCAGATGAATGATTGATACTAATTGAACTACACTGTACTTTTTAGGTTCACCTCAATCATAGTTTTAGTTTAACTTAAGCCTGAAATAAACCACCATTGAAATGCCCCCTCCTTATGTAGTGCAGTAGCCATTTATTTTTGATTTTCTCAAAAAAGCATTTGGTTTATACTCGTTAACGGGTCGTATTTTGTATTAGGTATCATTGGCAGGATTACGTTCGTTGCACGAACTCTTAATGGTCTATAGTAACTCCAATAACGTCGGCGATGGTACAAATATGACGCCAAACGACAAAAATGCAGCAGGCATGGACCAGCTGCAGCGAGAAGAAGATTGGCAAAGTAAAAACGGCGTTAGTGGATCGACCTCTTCTGCAGTAGCACCGCCGTCTCCGTTGGTGGAAAATGAGATTTGGACGTGCACATGGACTGTGTGGATGCGAATTGCAACAGCCGCCACTGAAACGACGGTGGTCGAAAGCCCCATTAATCCACCGCCGACCACGACTACCAGCAACGGCTCGTCTACGGTTGGCGCGGAAGACCGTCGTCGTCGCGAATATCCACTACAACAACATCATCAGTCTCTACAACACAAACAGAAATTTTTAACAGCCCTGTTGCAAATATTTCCATTAATATTCACGCGCATCAAAGCCAGGTTTGTTTCACTAAGTGTTACGGGGTGTATCCTATTTAATATTGTGTTGTGTTATTCTAAGGTATTGTTTTTTTTTTTTTTTTTGTAATGAGGGGAAGTGAATTTTAATACAATTATCAGAAAAAAAACCGTATAGCAAGCTACTCTTTATTTTTCCTCTACAAGGAAAATCTAAGAATCATAAATATTATTTTGTTAATAAGTACCTAACCAAAACTTCAAAATCACAAAACTCCTATGAAAAGTCAGTCAGAAACAAAAAACATATATTTAGCCCATATTCATATATTTATGTTAAAAACTTTTTTTGGATTCTGAGCGGAGTGATAAATATATTGGCCTTACAATAATGAGTGTTTATTATTATTTTGTGTCTGTTATCATAATGTTTAGCAGTAAAAATAATTCAATCTTCAACTTTGGTGGTGAATTCTGGTTTTAAATTAGATTTTATTAGTACTGGTTAGGGGGAAGGGGTAGTGAGGTTAAAAGATAAACTAAGTACAAAAAATTGAAAATAATTACGCTGCATCAGTTTTCAACAAAATTTATTTTATTTTTGTTGCAATTAAAAAATTAACAATCATATAACTTGACGTTTATACCAAAATATATAACAATACATAAGTCATGATTTATTTTAAAAACCTTTGACTTTCTTGGTTTTTTTTTTTCAATTAATTTTGATAAAATTGTCATACTATGTTAGTCAATAAGCTTAAAAATTTAGTGTACAATTGCTTATAAATTATTTATTGAAATATTTCAAAATTAAAATAACAATAGGTATAATGTATTGCTATAACCGTTAGAGGTTCAAATTTTTATTTTGTAACGTAAAAAGTGGTTCTTGGAGCAAATTGTATATAGGTATTGAAAATACCTGCATTTGCGCATTTCTTTTTATAAAGATTTTAAAAATTAAAATTTATTTGTATTTGTTGCAGCTTTGTGATTTGAAATTGATTTTAGTTATGAAAAGGGTTTAATTTATCATTATTAATAAATAATATTTAATTTTATTAAAACCAACAACAAAAATTTACCATTATTATTGATTTTCTATTCTAAAATGTGATTATTATAGAAACCATAATTTCATACACTTTTTCTCACCATTCTGTCATCGTTGTATTTTAAGGTTCACTGACAAAGATCTAAATGATCTTTTCCGAGTATTGGATGCGGCAGCCGCTGTTGACGGGTCAGCGGCTGTGGTCCTGTCTGATCACCATCAATACTATCACCATCAACAGCAACTGCAACAACAGAACTACTATGGTGGTAGCTACAGTCAACAGCAATTGACCCGATTGCAGGATGAGATTCTACAGTGTCTGGAAACGTTGGAACGAGAGACATTGATTTTTGATGACGACGAGTTTGGCGGTGTCTCGACATCTAATGCTGCTGATAACGCGATGCCAAGTAGTGACAGTGGTTACCCAGACAAGAAAAACTCGATGATGTCTATGGAGCAGCAGCAACATCGGCATGAGTTGGTCCAGAGATTTCTGTGTCCTCTGTTCGATCAACTGTTGAAGTTTTGTCGCTTCGTGTGTCCTCCACTACCACCTGCTGCGACCAACAGCGGTGGCGATCGACAGCAAATGACAAACGGTGCAGCGGCGGTCGACCACTTCCACCACCACAACAAGGTATGTGTTCATCTTTAGTGTGTAATATATATTTTATTTTTTATCTTTTTTGGTCCATGTTTAATACAGTTTGCAGCGGCGGTGGCTGTTGATTCGAATTACGTAGCGTTTGGTGAGAAAGCAGTGCTCATGATTGTCGATTTGTATGGGATGACAGCAGCCGAAACGTGCGTTGTAAAAGGCGAGATTCTGAGACGAATCATTGAGGTAAATTAAAGTTAACTGGTATGTGTTTAATTCCCAGTAATTTTCAAAAGCGCCAAGAAAAACAAAATTAAAATTAAATAAAAAAAGGAATTTTTACGCAAAGTTGGTTTTCAAAAAAATCCATTTTAGTTTTTGATGTAAGACAGATTACCATATATACATTAAATGTTCACTGAATGTAAGCATTTTATAACTATTTTGACTTGTTTTGAGCTGTTTCCTGACATTCAGTTTACAATTATTTTTTTTTTTTTTTCTATAAATGTCAATAAAATGTTATTCGTTAGGTCAAATCTTGAAAAGTGAATTTAACATTATTTATGTTCTAATATATTGTTACAACGTCGGTTTGAAAATATTAAAAATATATAGTTACAATTTCTTTTTATAAGTATTTAAAGTTCAAATTTTGACAAAATACGTAAAAATTACGAAAATCTGCAAATTATTTTGAGTTAGATATTTATAAAAAATTTTCTTTTTGAATCTAATTTAAAATGTAATACAAGATTCTGTTTAAATTTCCCTACATTTAACATTTAACCTTTTCTATAAATATGAATAAAAAATTTTTCTTGGGTAAAAAGCCGTGAAAATTTAATACAAAGCTTCTAATTATTGTTACAGCAAATTAAGTACGCATAAACAAAAACATAGGCATCTTTTTTTCTTTTATATTCATTTAAAGTTCAAATTTTGATGAAATTTATCAAATTGAAAATTAAAAAATAATTTTGTAGTTAAACATTTTTCAAATGTAATTTATATGTATACAAACAATGTAAACAAAGTTCAGCATAATATATAGGTTGTTCTGTAACTATAAAATCTAAAAAAACATGAAAACCCAGTTTTTTGTTTTTGTTATTTTATGTTCAAATTTTGACGAAATTAGATATTTAAATGTAGAAGAATGATTTCAGTTTTGTATTGTATTTTAAAAATACTATTTATGCGTACTTAATACTTCTGAAGTATACTATAATACTTACACAAATAAAATTAATTCAACTTACCAGCTACCGTATTATTAATAATTATAATAATAATAATGAATAAAAAATTATAATATTATAATATTAATTCAACTTACATGATATAATAAATAATAACAATATAAAATATCCAGACCGACAAACCGTCTCCACCAAAATTGTTTTTCGTATTCAATGATATATCATTGAATTCAAAATTAATACCATCCATAACAGCGACCTACTTGAAAGATACTGTACAGCAGACCGACATCCACTTGCCTATGATTTTTTATAATTAAATATCTTAAAAATATTTTAATTTATGGCCGTTTTATAAATACATAAAATTTTATTTATTTTTTTCATTACAAACACTACATAATTGTATTTTTTATTATAGCTATAATTATTGTATATTAACAGTCTTTATAGAAAATATTAATATTTTTCAGTAGGTACAGGTAGTGGAGACTGGCTTAATATGACATATTAGGGTAATATGATACATTGATGTTTTGATTAGAATTATTGATATTTACGAACCGAATCCGCATTATATACGTGACAAATAACCTCCTACATACAATTGTATACAGTAACCACAGGTTTTGACCTTATCAGAGAATTTGATAACAAAAATGTTTTTTTTGTCTTATCAACTTTTTTTTAATCATTTTTAAAAATTAGTTTATAAATAAGCTTATTATAATCCTTTGGCCATAAAAACATTGAAAAAACTTTTATGATATCAGGCAAAATGACATAACAGTGTTTATTATTATATTATTTTCATATTTATATTATTATACTAGCTGCCCAACCTTCCTCCGGAAGAAATTATTTTTAATTTAATTTAAAAACATAAGACTATTTTTTGGCTATACAAATAATATAATATAACTACATATTGTAGTTAATATTATTGCTAATTTCTGAAAATGATATATCCTACATTTTGAATTCAACCACTGGAGTGGTAAATTTTATTATTTTTATTATAGAATAGAGATAAGGTAGAAAAATATGTTAATATAAATTAGTTGTTCAATGAATAATATTTATTTCAAATGGAAAAATGCAAGTGCAAACAAATGAATAAATAATTAATAATAATAATAATAATAATAACAATAATAAATAAACAATCAAATCGGTTTCCTTCGTCTCCAAAATTAAGTTAGATTCTTATATATATAGATTAATTATATTATAATATATTTCTTAAGTGTTGTTATTTATAATAAAAATGTTGATTAAACTATTAAATTAAAAAAAAATTATAATTTATTTCTATTGCCCAGTATACAATGGTTGCTTATACAAATGTAGTGTATGTCATTTTACCCGACACTCCGGATAAAATGACATAGTAGGTACATTTAAAAATAAAGTCAATTAAAATTATTTGTTTGTATTAAATGTACATTGTACAATTAGACTTCAGAAATATGTGTATAATATAAATACAAATATGCTGCTCAAGTTTA
>NC_042493.1:58718239-58744512 GCF_005508785.2 Acyrthosiphon pisum
AAACTAGCGAACGAAAATTTGCTATAACGTACGTGTGTAAGACGGAGACAACGCATGCAGTTGCGACGTCCTCTTAAGTTCAAAAAATATGCAATCATGTTGTTTTCTCAAATATAAAAAGGTAAAAGTACGCAATCGTGTTGCACAGCTGCGAGAGAATGTGCCTCGCACCGACCAAAACTGGTTCCCCCACGCATCACGCTGTCATAGAGGAATCGATTTCGATAGCAAGGAGACGCGGGGGGGGGGGAGGGATGCGCAGAATCGGCGCGATCTCTCGCTGGACAGCTTATAGTTATGTCTGAATCTAGAGTCTATGATTGTTTATAATAATATGCAGTCATTATTATGTCTTGTTTCTCAAAATACAATATTTTAGCTACAATAAAATAAAACTAGTAAGTTGGTATCTACTAAATACACGCCTAACCTGACTTGATGACTGTAGAAGTTATTATTATACTGTATCTATATAAAATCGTATTTAAATAAAACGATTTTAGTTAAAATATTGTCGTATTGTCATTCTGTAGCAGTTTTACTAGGAATAAAAATAAAACCAATTTTATGTTTCGAATGTTTTTATTATTTGATATACATTTCATATTATTATACATTTTCAAATCCATGATTAAAGTAGATATATAATGTGTTCTTATTATTCATATTTAATTATTACATCCTAACGAATAAATATGCAAACATTTTTATTTAGTTCTTTAAATATTTTAGTCTGCCTAAATCCAGAATTATATAACACTATTTAGAAGTACTTGGGTACCTATATGACGTCAACAATTACATTTTTATTTTCAGTATTTTTATCTCGGTAGATCTTAAATATAATTTTTTTTTAGCCAATAAACAATGACTGTGTTTTTGAATTATTGTTGCTGATTACTATTATATATAACTTATATAATAGTAATCATAAGTTAATTTATTTTAGTTTTTCAATATTATTCGAAGACGGAAGAGCTAAAATAAATTTTGCAATTTAAACTTCTGAGATTTATAATAATTTTGCTCATTCCGTACACAGGTGTTTTCTGTGCCTCTGGCAGGCCGATACTCCTCTTACCCGACACCAGCTCCGGCATTCCATTACCATATGGACGTTACTCCCTTGTCGTCAGGAAGTACGCAGCAACAGCAACAGCAACACGTCCAACAGCAGCAACAGCAGCACCTCACGTTAGTACGACGGCGTCAGCAACAGCAACAAAACACATGGAAACTACTGGTGGTCGGCTTAATGAACGTGCTTTCCGTCGGCGTACCGCTGGCTCGGGACTCCGCTGGGGACGATTATATTTCTATCTGGTCACCACTTGGTTCCGTTCTGGAAGACATATTGTTCCCAAAAAAGTTCGTACACACTCAGTTATTGTTACGCACATTTTAAAAATGTTTTGTTTTGTTATTCGTACCTAACTCGTTTGTTTTGTTCGTTGTGATATGTGCAGCTTGCCCCCAGCGTCCGCTATGTTGAAAAGCAACAAATTGGTCGACGACAACGACGAGAACGATTCCGTGATAATCGACTGTCAGCTGGTAGAGTTCCTGAAGGATGAAATACTGTCGCAGTCAACCAACGTACCTCGGGAGTTCATCATGCGAGTGGTGGTGTTGCTGAACCGAGGCTCGGTGTTATCCACCACTACCGCGTCAACATTGCCCAACTATCCTTACGGCGGTGGTACGTGTTTTCGTTGGAAATAAATGAAAATTAAATACATATATATATATAGACGTTGTGGTTCGATGATTAGTAAAAACGATACCATTTGCGATCTATTCTCTTTAACGGTCTTGTGTTTGTGTACTAATCGGCGTGGTTATCGGTTGTGTTTATAACAGGATATGATACGATGATGATGGTGGATTGCCGTGACGGAAGCGTCTCTGGCGGTGTCGTCACAGGCTCCGGCGTCGGCGGTTTCTCGCCGCCATCACTCTTGCGAGAACAGTTCGCCAAAGTGTGTTTTGAAACGCTGTTGCAGTTTTCATTAGTAGATGGCATATCGTCGTCATCACCTCCACCGACAGATAACACGGCGAACAGTGGCAGTAATGATTCCAACGCAGACGCCGAACTAATAACCGGCAAACTTGCTGTTACGGCGCTGTTGCACAGATTCCAGGAGGTTGTCGAGAAGTTCTGTCACGATCAAAGTTTGACCGGAAAGTGTCCATTGCCCAGGTCGATATACAATCACCAATATACCGAACCATAAATCATTATAGATTTAAATTACGCGCTATACGTTTAAGGTTTAACCTCGTATGCGCTCCGCCTGAACTTTAAAACTTACCACTATTTTATTATTTAATGAAAATTAACTTTTGCCCTTCTAAAATGTTAGCATTTTTAATTAATTATAACTGCAGTTTCGTAAATAATACAATAATTGAATCAGAACATTTTCATTTAAATAAAATGCAAAATACTATACATTTTAATAATAAATTATAGTTCCTTAATATTGTAATATGCTTAAATGGTATTTTTAAAAATACTCACAAGAAAAATGACGTGGACAAACTCTATATTTTACGGTTTTCTATTTAGAGTCTAAAAATATTAATATGCCTTTTACTGTATAGGTATCGCATGTCGGAAATATCGTTTGTCCTGAAAGCAATCGCTACACTCATCGTATCGTTGAAAAAAACTCCCGACAAAGGTAAGAACTAACGGTTATTTTTAACGATTAAATTAATAAATAATAATGATATTAAAACAGTATATAATGCGAGTAATGTAACAGTAGACAATGTATCGATTTTTAAGTCCTTATATCTATCGTATTCTAGTCCTCGCGATACACCATACAATAGGTACCCCTTTCCAAAAAGCGCCCCATTATGTTCACCCATTTCTATTCAAATCCTATTATTACATTAGTCTTAAATGTGGTGAATTAATCTTGACTTACTAATTCTCTAATCAATATTTATAAAAGTACACCAGTATAGTTATGATCAATATTATGTTTGATGGAGCAAATGCCATCTTTGCTCCTTTTCTACCCTTTTGGATCGGCCGCTGTCTCATACCATCAACTCACATTAAATGTCACTCGCGTTCGAAAACATCGGACTTGCGCTAATTTGCTCACATTTTTGCTTATTTTTTTTCGACAGTCAGTAAAGCAGTGTGGGACCAGTTGATCAGACTCTACCCGTGCCTCGTGCGGTGCGTACCATACACTCAACAATGTTGTTCGTCACCCCAGGTCACGGACTCGCTAACCGAAGCTCTGCTCCAGTACGGCGACCTGTTGCTCAAGGCACCACCCTCAACGGCTGCCGACGCTCAACAACCATAACTCCAAAGCCGACATTATCGCCGCCACTCGGAGACATTCCTCTCGCTGCTTCTCGCACGCCTTCATTGTTTGATTGTATTTTTTTTTTCATTATTGTTTGTTTTCTTGTCCTTGTCGAAATCTACGCCGCCACCGCTGCATTCACAATTAATAAGGTGTCCTCAATTGTGAATAATTTTTATGTACCTATTACCTATAACTATTATTATCATTATTATTATTACTATATTATTATTAGTTATTACTATCATAATTACCATCATCATTGTCATCTTTGGTGTTGATTTTATTAACCCAATGCAGTTGTGCCTATCTAATAGTGTAGTGAATAGCAGTTTTGAATTATTGTTATCATTATTATTAGTTGTATTGTTATCGTATTACTATACATTACAAACGTTTATATAATAAACAGGTATAAATTAGCCGTGGGCGCGTAAAAGATACCTATTGAACGACGAGCTTATATTAAAATGTATTGCGTGTGGTACGATGATCGATATTGTCTCGCTGGCTAATGCATATTATACCGAATGTACCACAATACAAATGATTAAGTAGAGTTTAAAACGCCACGGCGGTGGTGGCCATATTATTATTATTTTATACTATAGTGATGACGACGATTATCGTTTCCGTCCTCGTCAACAATTTTTGGACATTTGTATTTGTATTTATAATATTTATACTGTGGGAGGATTCCAGATGAGAGTCTATTTTTTATTTTTATTATAATATTTGAAAGCACATTAATACAATCATGTATTTGTGTAATTTTTTTCTATAATATTATAATTTATTATGTTATGTGTAGTATTTACTACTAACTATTTAGATACTGCTCTCACGCTAAATGCGATAATAACTATACTTTGTACAACATTATATAATATTTGATATGATTGTTGTAGAAAATATTGACGTTTTACTACTATTATTTTATATTGTATTACGTAATGTGTGAGTGTGTAAATATAAAAAACTGATTATTTATGTGCTGATTATTATTATTATTTTTATTTTTTCATTAAGCATTTAAAGGCCGTTTATGTCTTTCTGCTTCTACCTAGTTAGAAGCACAGTCACAATTTGTTTTAATAAGTGTTTTAAGTTAGAACTTTGACAAAATTCATCAAAATCAAGACAAAGTGCCAAAATTTTATAGTTAGAAATTCATAAACATTTTTATATCTAAGATTTTAAAGTGTAATAAAAGATTACTCATAAGTTAATTTTTATGAATGTTGGAAGTTGTTTTATTTTAATGACCAATTTTTATGTTTCTTATTTTAATATTTTAAAAATTACTCTTAAAATAATAATTTAAAATTTATAATATTTCATCAAATATGCAGAAGACACAATATAATAGTTGAAAACTTATATTTGCCTAGCTTGACAATATCATATGTAGTTAACATCTGAAACTCTTGAATCAATTAAAGAATGTATTAATTAATTATTTCATTCATAGATTTATTAATAATTTTAAGTATGTATTTGTGATAAACGTAAAAAAGAATATTTTAATATACAAAAAACTAGGTATTTATTGTAAAGTATTTTAAATACTTTCAAAATGTATTTGTATTTATACTCAAATACTTTTTGGGAAAAAACTTAAAGTCATTTTTCCATGGAAATGTTGTATATAGGTATAAAAATATATGGTTGTCATTGGTTACATACTATAACATAAATAGGTAGTAAGTAATAGTAGAAATAAGTTTTTTTCTGTATAAATGTTTGCCACTGGTTACACAATATGTCATAATATAATATAATTATTTTATTATTGGACATAATAATTTTACCTTATAATTTTTATATTTATTAAATATTTTATTTTTATTTTTATTTTTACCTATTTTTACCGCGTTGTCAATTAAAGTAACAGTGTCGGCCTGGCCATGGCCGCTAGGCCGTGAAAGCGGCCGGGGCCCCTCCGTTTTTTTTTTTTTGTTTTTTTTGAGGGCCCCCATATTTTTGGGGTCCACGGTAAAGAAAAATTGCAGTTTTAAAAATTGAATCAATAATCAGATGCTTGCCTATTTTCTATAGTATGAGAGTAGTGCATACTAGTGCAAGTGTCAAGTAACAATTATTATAATAGTAACATTGTAATAACTAATACCTAAGTAGAAGGAGGTTTTTTGGAATAATTGTGCTACTGTAGGTTAAGTTAGGTTTTATCTCTAGCTTCTTAAAAACAATGGCTCGGACTACTGTACGAGAGCCCCGTTTACCTGACCCTGAAGAGGCCCCGTTGTTGAATAATTCAGCGATCATGCAAATATGTACGATTCTATGATGTACCTACAATACTATACGACGTATACGTCTATATCTATTTATATATATATATAAATAATATATATAATAATGATGAAGATAAGACATTTACTTTTGGAAGTTTACTTAAATAAAGTTATGCTTATGGCTTACGTATTTGTGATTTTTCCTCAAAGTTTAAATTCTATGATAAAAATATAATTATATTTTTCGTAATTTTGTTTCTATGTAAACTGTAATATTATTGATAATTATTATTTATGGTTTTTTAGTTTTCATATGCTTCAATAATTTCATAGTTTTTTATAATAAAAGTACATTTTATATTATAATCCATATTGCTAAAAATGGCATATATATTTTTTGGGGGCCCCTTAAAAACTGAACCATGGGCCTTTGGTGTGCCAGGCCGACCCTGTAAAGTAAGTAAACTCAACAACTACCAGACCCTTTTCAATAAAAATTAATACCAATAATTTCCATGATACATGAAGAGTGTTAATATCTTGTTCTTTAAACTTCATCTTGTTATTAGTTAAGGGGTATAGCTCAGTGACCTGTGCTCAGAGTTACCATACCTCAAATCGAAGTGTTTATGACTTCCAATGAAGAATTCATATCTTATAACAATTAATATGAATAGTATGATAGTTGAATGTATGTATTTGTAGCACGGTCTTAGATTGTATTAATACGGTTTGTAGCTTACGAACAGGATCTGATACCGCTATCTAGCGTTCAGGTGCATGTCCAAAGTCCAACGATCGCTAAACTTTGAAACGGTAGTTGCCGCTCTGCCGTGTATCGATGGCTGACCAAATGTCATATATAAATACGACCAGGCGATCACTTTACTCTCGGAGGTCTGTCGTGTGACAAACGTCCGAAAAAGCCGTATGGCAACTACAGAGACGACGATGATGATGACGACGACGACAATCCGCCCCGACCCGCCTGACCCACGTGTTGGGACGGACATCCCATGGTACCTAAACTTTCGATACTTCCCACTAAAATGTGATGTGTATCGCGACCGGGTCCATCACGTTTGTCCACGAATGCTTCGACCTCCACAACATTTTTGCAATTTTATTCAACCATAACATTTTTAAACCTCCCTTGTGTAATAAATCTTGATCATTCGTGCAAGGTACATGTATGCGTTACTAAATTGTGTTCCACTGATGGAAAAACTATTATAATATATACTTAGACAAATATTTAAAAATCTGACAAACCTTCCAAACTATTGTGATGCAACACAATTTACAGTCTAAATTTTATATAATTATTTCTATTTGACACAATATCATAATAATTATGACAAATTATTTGTGTAATATTGTTAATTGTTTCTTTTCGTTAGTTTCATTATATACTATAGTATTGCCAGTTGTCAAAATTGTCATAATAATAATTATCTGTAGTCAATGGCAATCCTATAAATAAAATGTATGAAGAAATTTACGATTTGAACGTGAATTAAGTACACAAATACTGAGGTACACAGTTAATCACTGCATGTTTTTTAATTATTTCCCTGTCGTAGTCGGGTTTTACAGCTATAGTAGGTATAAATATATCGCGGAAAAGTTAGTACGACTAAAGGTATTTTAGTAGGCCTTGAATGCTTCGATCGTTATGGTCGTTATATTTTGTTGAGTCTTGCGTCATTTACATTGTAAATAGGTACCTATAGATAGGCGTGTAGTTAAAATCTGATGTAATTTAAATTTGACAATATTGATGGTTATAGTTATAATGTAATAAATAGACTTTATGCTACAACAGATTCAATCTGTTTTTTCTTAAGGTAAATATAGGTACACACGTAGAGGAAATCCTCAAGTAAAGGCCTCGCCGCCACACGCTATTCACACGCCCCAGAATTATTAAAATAATGTGTGTATCTTTTTAGTTTTAATTAAACAAGCAGCATAATATTATAGCGTCGTCGGTCAATGTATTATTCCTCTGTTCTAATAGAATTTATTGTAGAAAATTGTAAAATCAATTTTTAAAAATGTTGCCGGTATATTGACTCTCGTATGGAATGAGCCACTTTTTATAAAGTACATAATGTATCTGTAAGTGAGTTTTTAATAATTTTAAACATTTTATGGTATATCTTTAACTATTTATTACCTAGGTACTTACTTAGAAACAATAAATATTCACTATTTTTCATATTCATTAAATATAAGATTTAACATCGTAGATAACTTATAAAATCATTTTTGTGTACCGTTAAAATCTGGGTTACCTACATACCACTTTTGTCATCCATAGTATTTCCACCCCTGATATTAAAGATACTTTTGTTAATACTATAGTCATAACAAATTGTATCAAATAGGTACATATACAATAATTTATTTACGATGGTAAAGCTCTATCTCTATTATATCTATACTCGTGACTAGTGTAAATATATTTGTGTAACTATTTGAAAAGTTTAAAATGTTAGGTAAACTTTTGTACCTTCTAATTTTTATTACAAATCTTTCTGAGATTCAATTTTACGACGGTGATAGTTTTATAATATAATATATTATATAGGGGTTGAAAAATAAGTTATAAACATTAAACACCCTCAAAGTCTCAAGGAATCTATAGGTATAACTTTTATTGAAAATTGTCCAGTATTTGGTGGGTTTCTAGATTATAGACGGAAGTTCATCCATTTATGTATAATAATATATTATCTATGTATATAAATATGAAATCAGTTTTCTATTTAAGGCTAGTTACAGAAAATACTGCACGACTTCAATAAAAGTTACTTCAATATTCAAAGATTTTTTGAGACTTGGAAGATCAATTCAGTTTCTTTTTCAATCCCTATAGGTTGCTATAGAGTGGCTCGCTTGAATTTTGTTTTGGCTCACGAATAATCGAATAATACCTATAAAATATTTTTAGTGTCACCGTTGGTTGAATAAAATTTTTTTCTAATGGTACAGACTATCCAGCAACACGTGGGGGTTGCTATGAAATCTCAAGAATTTAAAAATATTATGGTCATAAATTTAAAAATTTCAAAAATTAGATTTGGAATAACTGCATTATTTATTAAAAAAGAAAGTAATCTGCGTGCTTGGTGTATCACTCTGTAGCCTTTATACATATTTCAAATGAATACATATTATAATGAATAATATTATGTGGTACACGTTATTGCGATGCTGTTGTATATGGATTATGTTTTAATATTGTTTCCAAAGTAAGAAGTACAAGTCAAAATATGCAATATAGTTATATTTATTTAGGAGAGTCTGCAAACTGAGAGGAGGATGATTAGTCATCTTCCTCTATGTATGAGTCGTCCTCATCTGCGTTTGACTTTTTGGCAACAATTGTTGTGTCTGTCTTTATACTTATTGGTTTGGGTTTATTGATTTTAAATTCATCACTAAAGCCTGTGCTGTCACTATTATCGGTCTCTACTTTCTTAATGACTTCATTTTTTTTATTTTTCACGCTATTGGCAGGACTACTGCTCTCGAACCAATCGTCTGATTTGGGTTTGGCTGGTTTTTTTGGTAATGAATTAGTTGTGGTTCCGGTATTGCTGAACCAAGGGTCTTCGTTGTGTATGGCTTTTTTATTTGGTGATTCGACCGTAGTTTCGGTTTTACTAAACCAATCACTATCGTTTGGCATAAGTTTGGCTGGTTTTTTCGCAGATGGTTTCGATACGTTTCCGCTGACATCGGCACTGCTGCCTTTTTTTCTGTTATTGATCATTGGTGGTGGCGTTGTATTTTCAGTGGAGTAATCTTCAATATCGTCTTCTTCATTTTCGTCACCACCCGTAAGGAAATTGGATAGTACTGAAGTGTCACTGGAACAAAATGTAAAAAAAAAAACTTTTAGTAACACCTCTTTGTTTCAACTTTTAGTTTACTGTACCGATTGGCCGTGAACGTTTATTTTGTATATTATAAAACGTATAAACATTATGTGTAATTATAATGACGTGTCCAATGAATACCTATAGGTATTTAGTGTATTTGTGAATTCCTCACTCACCTGTATTTCGGACAAATCAGACCTAGTCAACTAAAATATCTTTTGACCAATTTTGTTAGCTACGTTATTCCAGTATCCCAAGTTCTGATACTGTATACCTACAGAAATTTCACAAGATTTTGTAACCATTTGAGACAGAATATAATATTGATAACTTTTTTTGTAACTTACAAAAAGCTTTAGAATACCAATCTTTAATTCATGGTACTGGGGTGACGTTTAAAAAGTTATCACAGTTAAATTTCGTCACCTACTAAATGACTACAAGATCTTGTGAAATTTTCGATCAATAATTTATAATTTCTGATAATATTACAATAGTACCTAATACTTTTCATAGTTAAAAAAACAATTTAAAAAAAATAATGCTCTGTTGAAAAAAACAGGTGTTTGCCATTTTTTTCACTCTACCAGTTTAATTTATATGCTTATTTTATGCCGATAAACGTATTACAAATTAAATAGACCTACATCATATTATGTCGGGGAAATATCATAACACGGGCGTACAGTTATCAACGCGTAGACCCGAAAAAATTGAAAATATATTTAAGATTCACATGATATATTAGATAAAGGTACTAATAGTTTTCGATTTATTTAAATTATCTAAAATTCAGTTAGTACCTATAAAAACTATAGACAATAATATAAACAAAATAGATATATTTTAAAATGTGTTCAAAACAAAATATCTCGAAAATATTCATCATTCACATATTATGCCTGTTATATATTATAAGATGGGCAGGTTGGTACAGCTTTATTACTAGAATTCACCTAGGTTAAAATTATTCCAAATAATATTATATCTTTCTTTTGGGCTCTGTTTTGGTTCAGTTGGCGAAATATATAACATAAACATGATATACAATGATTAATTTTATGATTATCCACTACTTAATTCTGGGCATTTTTTTTTATGTAAACACAATACACTGGAGACAGATTTAACGAATGCTTAAGGCTGATGTAAATTCAATACATCGTTAAGATTAGTATTTGCATTTTATGTATGCATTTATATAAAAAATATGTCAGAATCAATAAAATCAATCAATTTATTCATCTGTTAAAAACGACCAACGTGTTTATTTTTAGGTACCTATCTGCAGGTATATGTCGTATGTGCCATAAAAAATCTTTTACAACGATCTAAATTAATTCAATAATAGGTACGTAATAGGTAGGTAATAACAATAATTCTTATAATTTTTTCAATAACCTGACATGCTAGTTTAATCTATCAATTTAGAGTTTTCGTTATTTTCTGTTTTCAATGTTTTAATTTTTAACATCATAAAAGTAATCATTATAATATTGTGTTCATATATAGGTATTTGATTTAAGATATTTTGTTTTTTTTTCAATGTAATATTTGTAAACATTTTAAGTAGATAATTGATAAATCAACCTAAGTCATTTATTTATTTATTATAATAGTAATATAATCTATAAGACAATTATAGCTAATGGCAACCATTTAAATAAACAAAAAACATTCAATGTTTACAAGAATAAATGTAAACTCTACCGATAATAAATTAAAGTAAATTCCACCGACATTGTAAAGAGTCAGATTTAAAAATATAAATGATCAACAATACTGAATTTATATATAGGTAATAAAAAAAATAATTAAAAATTAATTTACCAACTATCATTAGGTATATATTGTAAAATTAAGTATTACGCTATTCATACGCGTCTTATCACAATAGAACGTAAACTTTACAAATGTATTACTATCGTAATCTATAAGAAAATAATCTATCTAGGTAGGTATCATGTAAACAACAAAAATGATAGTCTATGTTTCTATGAGTTCTAACATATTGAGCGCGTTTTGTTATTAATATTATACCTTAGCCTTAAATTGGGAAAGAAAATATACCTAAAATGTACCTAATATAGTTTCAACTTTAAAATTTAAATTTAAAAATACAATTGGTCAAAAAATAATATCAGTGGAGTTTACGTATATTTTAATGGTCAAAAGTTCCAGTATAGATTAAGCCGTTGATTTTATAATATACAGATAAGCCATCCTATTGTTAATATTGTAAGCGACTAATTACATCCATTTAGGTTCGCTGTATCCGTTTGCATTGCGACGTAAGGCTGAAGCCCTTCCACGATCAGGGGCGTGTCTAAGGGGGGGGGGGGGGGAGTTTAGGGTTTGTATCTTCACCATTGTCTTTTTTTTTTATTTTAAAATCATTCTTACTAATTGTTCTGTTTCTACCTTTGTATTGAGTAGGCTTATTAAGTAAAACACAATTTTAATAAGATTATAACACTTTATTATTACTTTAATAACTTTAACTGTTTAACGATGTACGCTGACCAATACTGCAAAATATACACTTATATTCACATTTGTAAACCATAAACGATTTTTGTGAGATTTACCCATGGGCCGTGAATACCTACCCTTATTTGTGTCTTTGGTATTACCTATTGTAGTAAAATAGTAATAGCAATGTCGTATATTCATGTACGTCTTATAAAACTTATAATTATAGACTTATAATTATAATTGCTTAATGTATAAGCTATTATAGACATCATAAATAAATAAGAGGAATTGACCGGAATTGAAGTAGTATAAATATTTGTAAATACCTAATTACGATCCCCCACAAAATCACCAACCGGCCCTGTGCACTCCCACCCGCAAACTACCTCTATAAGTAATTTTACCATCAAGTAGGACAAGACCGAATTAAATACAACGCCAGACGGTGATTTATTACAACTACGGTCTATAGTGTTATAAGCGTGCGCAGAATTTCTGGCAGGGTAGTCATACATAAGTACATAACACATTAACACACACACATATTACGTATTTATAATATTCATATTCACACCTAAGCTATAAAAACTAATTTGGACGGGGTAACCTCATTTAACTCATTTAACTACAAAAAAAGTATTTTATGATTGACTATCAATTATCATAATAATAATACTGAATATTGAGGGGGGCCGGGGGGAGTACGCAGAGTAGTCAAGTGCCTGCCTTGACTACCCCGTGCGCATTAATAGCGTATACGATACCTTTTGAACATGGACATCATGCCCAAGGCCGATTCCAAAAACGCTTTCGTATCTGGTCCCGTGGTCAAGTCTGACACCAGCCCCGCAATGGTTTGCAACATCATCTGTCCTTTGCTGCCAACGAATACATCAAACATCATCCGCACGTCTTGGGGAGACAACGGCAATTGGTCTAGCAAACATGACGTGGACGGACTACCGTCCAAAACGGTGAGCACCAAACGCACAATGGCTGCGCTCACTTTGGGATTACTCATTAACTTTTCCATTATCATGGATATCGAATTGGTGAGCTCGTCGTCGGTGGCTACGAAAGTCGATACCATACCCACATCATTGACGAACTGAGTCACACTGCCTTTGGCTCCTTTGCCAACTTTGGAACCTAATTAAAAAACAAAATTCTGTTTCATTCACGTTTTGTATATAATAATATGGTCAATAAGCACAATCGTATATTATTATAACAAACTACTAAGCACGATAATAAGCTAGTTGAATGTGATGGGGAAGTTACTTGTGTTTTGTCAAATTATGCCAGTTTTGAGTTAAAAAAGTAACTTCATTACAATAAATAATAAATTGTAGTTACTTTTATTTTTTCTAAAATATAGCACTGGGCACTTTTTTGTTTTTTAGTTTAAACATTACGTTAAAGATATAAGTGATGACAATAAATAATATGAAATTATTAACAGACACTGTAATTTTCCAATGGTAATATTTTTTATGGGAATTCGAAATTCCACATCAATAATAACACTTTTATTGTAAAATAACTATTACACACATGTATATAGGTAGATAAACTGTCTTAAAAACGACCTTATATTATATTATTATCAATTGGTTTTTAAGATCTGTTAAAAAAAAACCCAATAATTAGGTTTACTACAAAGTGAAAAAATTACCTAATGTAAATCACGTAGGTATAAGCAGTGTATAACACGTATTTATACAATAAAATGAATAGTTAAATGACCAAATGTCAATAGTCAAAATGTTGATATGTCAATATAGATAATAATTTAAAAGTACCTAATTTTGTTACAGTAACTTAAATTATTTTTCATTACCTATATATAGGTACATAACTTACTGTTTGGTAGATCATTTAATTTTTATTTTAGCAATTTTGTTTATTCATAAATAATTGTTGTTGTAGTTATTTTATTTTAGATTTTGATTTGTACGATCGATTTATTGATTTAACAATGATGTGTGGTTTTTATTTATTTTTAAATCAACTAAAGGATACAACCAAAGGACTTACGACCCAACATCATAGAGATAATACCAATCCTGGAGGTGCTGTCCATCCTTTTTATGTGTTTTGGAAACGAAAACTGAAAAACCCTTAACTCATGTGTGTTTAGTTAAGACACTAATCTACTTAAAGATACGATAAATAATAATTAATACATTTCTATATATTTAGATGCACCCATTATTAGAAAGAATCATATGTGCAAAAAGGAGGCATTAAGAGCTAAGCTCAAAAAATATGAACCCTTATAGTACTGCTTCAGCCCCCCCCCCCAAATCTCAAACGCTATGTGTGCCAATAGATACAATATAGAAACAATTTTTGATTATATAATATTATAGGCCCTTATATTATAGAGTCGGTAGTAGGTGAAATAAACTTAATTACATAAAATATATCATACAACATTTAAAGTAAAGCTTTTTTTTACTTAAAAATAAACAATTACAATAGAAATAAATTATGATTGTATAATATTACCAGCTGTCCCGCCCGACATTGTCCAAAGATTTGTAGTTTTAATAAATATAATTGCAGCACAAAATATATATGCCATATTTCTTCTAATTATAATATCAAAATAATATGTAACCAATTGCAATCATTAAGAAAAACAAAATGTTAATTTCTACTAATAATTTCTCCTATTAGACATTAGTATATTATAATCTCTAAGCTATAACCAATTAATAGTTATCATTTATACACATACAAAATTTTCGATTTCCATCGTAAATCTAAAAATGTATTTGTTCTAATTCTAATTCGAATAAAACAATCCAAATAATATAAAAAATATTCTTAGTTGAATAAAAAAGGGCTAGTTGAAAATAAATCTAATATTAGTAAAAAAATATGAATAGATCAAGAAAAAATTAAATAAAAATACAAATTTTAATTGTAATTTCAATTTTAAAATATACGCGTTTGTATTAGGTTGTCGCAGTAGGTAATCTCCATACAATTTTAAGTATATACATTGTATATACTTAAAATTGTATATTATAAATATTATTTGTATATTATACAATGATGAACTATTACCTATTGATTGGAAAAGTAGATTATGACCATTGTACCCTGATAGCAAATGATTGACTAAAAATATTATTATAACATTATAATAATATTATTCGTGATTATAATATTATTATTACAAAATGCTATCAGGGTAGTAGGCACCTCTAAATGTAAATACCAGAAATGGTAACCATAACAAGCGTGAACCAATCTAATAAATAAAATTGTCTCTTATGTATACATATAAATATATTATATTACCTATATAAATATATTTATATTCAAACATTTTTTAAGACAGGAATTTTGTTTTACAAGTTGTCTTATAGGTATTGAATTTGTTTCAAATAAAAAAGATAAGGGGGACGGAGTGGCCGAGCTGACTAAGGCGTCAGTTGTGACGCGCACCGTCGCCGGTTCGAACCTCGGTATCGGTCGGCACTTCTCTTCGGACAGTCGCAGTGTCTGGAGAGAGAGGCCGCCATCCTCCACCCGCGCATGACAGACACCTACGGGTGGCCACTTGAAAATTCTGCCAAACTAAAACACCCGCGTTTAAAAAAATCCACAGTACCCTCCCCCACAATTAAAAACCACCCAATACCCTAAGTTTCCGCGGGTTAATTAATAAAAAAAAAAAGATGATGAAGTCATCAAAATATCAACAAAAAATGATAATTATAGCCTAGTCAAATTTGTACTCATATAATTTGTTACAAATATAAATATTTCAAGAAAATTGACTGCATACGATTATGACGTATTTGTGCATTGCTTTTACAATTTTTGAGACAGTATATATGTTTTTATTACCAATATTATTGTTTGAGTTATTTGATTTTAAAGCCTCTAAGCCTCAAATAACTCAAAATCCAAAGGTGGGCACTAATTTATTAAAACGTTAAAGATATGTTAAAAAGATAATTTTTTTTTAACTTTTTAACTTAACTGGTTAATTATTTTTGTTTTTAACTTATTAACTTATTCAGTTAAAAGTGTTATTGTTGTAACTTAACTTTTTATAGTTAATTATCATTGTCGTGTAGTTAAATTAATTTTCTTTTCGTGTTATGCGTTATCAACTTGACTATATTGATTCGTTGACTCTTTTTCGATTTTGGTTATTTATTTTCGAATTATATATTATAATAACATAATTTTTTAGATAGTGTTTAAACGTATTGGTAAATGTTTGTGTAAAACAAAAAAAAGATTATGACTTAAAAATATTGTAGCTTTTAACTTAACTGAAGGCAATTTAATTGAATTAACTTAACTTGCCACAGTTAAATATTTTCATTAACTTGCCAATCTTTGTCAATGTCATACAACTTTAGATACTTATATTGTACTAAATTTTGGAAAATTATCTCATTGACGAGATGTACTTACTGACTTACCTACCTAACGGTACCAGCAAACTCAACGAGAGTATTGAAATTTCGGCATGTGTGCCCGACAAAAGTAGCTCTCATTAGCAAATTTGCGTTTGCAGTATTTGCACACGTGTAGCGCGTGGTGATGAATAAGTAATTAAAAAATGATTAACTGTATGGACTTCAAATTGTCACCAAAAAATTAACTAGACTTAAAATAATTTCCAAAATATTTTGGGTCTTTTTGTGCTAATGATAGGTAGGTAATTCAATTTTCAACTTTTATATTCTGAGTGGAAGCGATTCATATAATAAATTTAATGTTTCTCAACTTATTTTGTTTCAATAATTTATTTACTTGGCGATGAATTATTTCTTAAAAAAACAAAGTGTGATAAACAAAATAATTAAATGGCGAAGGACTATTAAAATATAACTTATTATTATTTTAAAAATATTGAATACGAAACAATTGTAATAACATTAATAAAATATAATAATATACACAAATACTTCAAATAACAACAATTCAGACATGCATTTAATAGCCGCATATAGGAGAGAACAAAATAACAATTGTGATATTTGTATTTTAATTTTGAATCAATAAGTATATAGTAATATTATTATAAAATATAAATATAATAATATGCAACGCCACGGTCCTGGTGCGAGCTAAGTAAAAAAAAAAAAAACTGCACGACGGTGTGAGTTTAGTATATCGAAGCAGGAGTTGCATATTTAAACTGGGTAAAATACAGGTCCATTTGTTATACGAAATAACTAATTTTGTAATGCATCAATTAACTCCTAGTAAACTCTAAAAAATCAGAAATATTGTATAGAACGTGCTTTTGTAAAAACAATAAAATCGTACGTTTAGAAATTTGAACTTAAAATTACTATAAAAATAATCTGTGCTTATGTATTTTTCAGACTTTGTGGTAACAGAATTAACTACTTATGTAAAATTTGAACATTTTATAAAATTTTCATCGTGTATAGAAAATGCTAATAATAACATTAAGTGAAATTTTCAAGTATCTACAGTCATTCGTTTTTTAATTACAACAAAATAAGAAAATCGTTACATGGTAAATCGAGTGAATATCAAGTGTTATAAACATATAAATATCAAACGCTCATAAAAATTTAATTTGACATGCTTGTAGACATTTTTTTTTTTGAAAAAAGTAGACGAACTTATGAGAAATCTTGTATTACATTTTCAAATCTTAGATTTAAAAAGATAATTTTTCATGAAAATCTAGGCATTTTTACTGTCCTAAAAGGTGATGACAGACACAAAAATAAAAAATAAATAAAAAAATAAAAAAAACAACACATCATTGTAAAATTAATACATTCATCGTTTCACTCAGAATCTAAAATTAAAATTTTTAAAAACCAATCTTAAAACCCTAATAGGACGTGATACCGCAGTATTGTCTCCGTCTTACAAGTGCATAACATAGCAAATTATAAGTAAAGCAGAACACGTGTATCTCCGTTAGCTTAAAAGTTAGAGTAAATTAAAAAAAATCTAAAAGTAATATTATTTTCTAGACAACCTCATGAACTTTTTATTATATTTTAATTTTTAAGCGAGTTATGAGTAGGTACTTTAAAATGCACAAACAATTTACTATTTTAAATTACTCATAGCTCGCTTTAAAATTAAAATATAAGAAAAAGCCCACGAAGTTATCTAGATAGTAATCTTACCTTTAGATTATATAAGAGGTCAATTCACTATAATTTTTAAGCTAACGGAGCTACACGTGTTCTGCTTTGCGTATAATTTGCTATGTTACGCACTTGTAATACGCGGAGACAACACATGCGGGTAACACGTCCTCTTAACTAAATCCAAAAAATGTAGATAACCGTTCTCAAAAACTGAAACCGTAACCGTTAAAATTTGAAACGGTTTGATTCCTGATCAAAACCCAATTGTTTGTTATCGGTTATAATCGGGAAATTAGTAATTTAAAATAATAATCGAACACTGCACAGCCGTCGTTAATCGTTACCCGTCACCTATTCTATTTCGATCATAATAATAATAATAAAAATAATATTATAATATATAATCCGGATATAATAATATACCATTATGCATAGGTAGAGTTAATGGTACGTCCAAAAAGTGTCTATTATTATTATGTATAAATAGATTAACAAATTATACTATGAGCTCCAACCTTATTTCTCGCGTTAACAGGTACGTACCGACGTATTTGATAAGCATTTTGAATATTTCCTGGTTGCCGCTCTTGCCGTCCAGCTTGGATAATATCTTGTGCGTGCCCATGTTTCCCAACAGTATACCCAGGTCGGTGACCTGTTCAATGCCCGCGATCCCTGTGTCGAGCATTTTGGCCACCCTCCTGACAAAGCTGGTCGGCTTTTTCTCAGCGACCGCTTGTCGCTTGACCGGTGTCCGATCTCCATCGTCACCCTCGTCCGATTTACCCGCGGACGCCGACGAAGAGCCGCTGGCACGCTTCACACCGATCTGTTTCCGGGCCACGTGGTACACTTTGTTTGACACCCCATGGAACACGTTCATTCCGCGCTGCACGACTCTTACGCTAGTCCGCATGAGACTCTTGAAAATTTTGTTTGGTTTCCGGAACAAAAAATTTCGCAGACCACCAATGCCGCCGCTAGTGTTCACGTTTGACGATTTTATGATGGCGAGCGTGTTAGTATCAGTGCCTGTGTCGGTGCCTGTGTTGGTGACTGTGTCAGAGCCTGTGTCGGTACCTGTGTCGGTACCTGTGTCGGTATCAGTGTCGGTGTCAACGTCAGCGTCGGTGTCGGGATCGGCATAGGTGTCCGACGATCTTTCACCACTAACGGTCGCGGAACCGGCCACCACGGTCATCAAGGGCATGCCGGAAGTTAGGCCTTGGGTCTTCTGCAAGCGTGTCGAGCTCTTTGTCCGCACGTGACCGTGTTCATTGGTGGCCGCCTGCGATATGAAAACCATGATGATATATTATTATATCCTTGCGTAGGTGCGTTTAGGGGATGTTTTAAATAATACGGGGTGTGCCATAATGAATGGATATATTTAGATCTGGCGTTTCTCTTCGATGGGCAGGAGTCAGGAGACCGGGGTAGAGGGCTATCCCTGTGACTGTTGGGCTGGCAGACTAATGCAGTTTCAGTTGTTATCAAGTCCTAGGCACACATGGCGATTGGAGTAGAGACATTTTTTTCAAACCAGCGATCAGTCATTGTGACATTCCACATGAGATGACAGTATGAGTAAGGCAGCCTGTAGAAGGGGCAACAAGGCCTCCCCCTTCCGTTTTAGATAATATACATTATACGAATAGGTAGTTATTTTAATCATAGATTCAATGATAGATTCTATGGCAGGGAAAAATATTTTTTTGTTACAAAATTCATTCGACCAATTTCTGGACATATATCTATAATAATTTAATAGTAACTACATCATGAGTGAGCACTAAAAAAACATTTCCAGATTCGTTTCGCTAGCCGTATTAGTTTTATTAGGAGAATAGGAATCACCACAAGTTAGAAAAAACAAATTGAATAGATTTAATCAGTAAATCGTTCTACTACTAACCACTTAAAACTGGACTAAAAATGGGCAGTTTACACACGGTTACTATTGCTAAGTTAGACCTTAGTTTGAACTAGATTATAACCAGAAAAAAGGATTATGTCCACACTATAGTTATAGTCGTATTTGTAGACAGGAAGGTACCAAATCAATAGCGATGTTTTTAAAAACAATGTCAGAGTAACGCGTGAGGATGTATAGTGTATACTATTTTCTTTTTTCACCAATTTAGACGCATCTATAGATATTATAGTGCATTTTTGTACCTACATAATGTAAATAATATTAATTTATTTTATAAAAAAAAAAATTGATTTTTTATGTACTTAAATACTTACTAAAAATATGTAATTAATATAAAATATAAAATGTTGTATTATAATTATCCCAGGAATACCACAAAACAAATTTGTATCGGATCCGATTAATTACATTTACTTTCCAAACTAATATACAAATTGCAAATGCATATATTATCTGATTATCATTTATACAAGGGGTGGCCAAACGGTCAATCTTGGACGATTTCTAAGTCGATCCCCTTTGTCAGAATTTATTAATTATTGTTATTTAGTAGATACAGTTATTACTTCTTAAATACATATGTACGATTAACCTGTTAGTGTGAAATGGTATATTATCACAGGAAAGTTATAAAAGCTGAATATGTGCTGAACTTTACTTTTTTATGATCTTTCAGATAAGCGTCTTCGTTAATTAACAGTTAGCGACTATACATTGATTATAATTAACTGGTCATGATGTGCAACAATACACGCTTCTACATCAACAGTATAATGTTAATACATTTTAAAACTATTTAAAAATTTTATGTGAAACACTCACTTTAGATAAATTTACACTTTGGTTTCATTATTCATATAAGTATGTTAATTATTAGGTAATATAAAATATTATTTTTACATTAGTCGATCCTAAAAGAAAAATATAGTTACCCTCAGTAGATCTTAATCAAAAAAAGTCTGACCACCCTTGTCTATACTCAATATTTTTGGACGCATTTTCCACTCTTGGATTCGGTACCTTTTTTTTAAGCCAATCCGTGGTACCTATTCAATATTAATTATCATGTCCATGGTGTTTTTAATGATACATACGAATCTAAAAAATGAGTTTTAATGTTCATATCAACTATTTTCTACAGATGGTGAAAAACATCACTAGTTTATTATTTATTATTTGTTCGTTATTGACTATTATAATACGTCTTTAATCTATTTTTCAATTTATAATTTATGTCTAATTAAATTCAACGTTCATAAATTCAAGTACATATTTAGTAATTTTGCACCCAGGAAAGTCAGTTTTCCTATTATACTATTAACATATGGAAGTGCAAAGTTGGGCAACTTAATGAAAAAAATTAACTCAAGTTAAGTTAAGTAAAGTTAAGTGAATGTAAGAAGTTAGAAGTTAGGTAATAGTTAATAAATAAAACATTTAACTCACCAAGTTGAATGTTAATATAAAAATAATATTAACTTAACTCAGTTTAAAAAAGTTAATCTACTTTTTTTATCAGTTGATGGATTACCTATTTTATGTCAACATATTATAATACCTATATAATATTATTTTATCCATAAATAGAAAAAAATATATAGTATTAGGCTATTAGATTGTTTTATTTAAAAATCTACCGTTTAGGTATAGTAATATTAACGTACACAAACACTAATGGATAGTCAATGTACCTATATGTGTCAAATAAGGCATAGTTTAACATGTCTTAAGTGACACATACATTGACTATGCATATGGTCATGAAACCTACAAATTTCAAACACATTTTTAATTTTAACTTGATGGATTATTTCAACTTGATGGATCAACTAAGAAAAGCAATGTTTATTCTACAGTCTATTAATCTAGTTAAGTTATCAAATCTATTAGAAAATTAATTAACTAGTTAATAAAATGTAGTTAACCTTTGCGTACGTATATACAAGACTGGGCAAGTTAATTATATTTTTTAACACAGTTAAGTTACGTTAGTTATTATTTTATCAATTAATTTAAAATTAAGTCTTTAGATTAAATTAGATCTTTTTAATAGGTACATTAATTAAGTTTAAAATTAAGTTCAAAATCATAGGTATATTACTATTCAAACAGTCTATGATAATAATATGATAATCATTATTCTACTAATAAAAATTACTAATGAGTAATGAGTAGGGCTAGGATTTTGTAGTATTTGCATTTTCTTTTATAGTACCTACTACAGGACATAGCTAAAATCAAAAACAAAATTCGATCCATTCATCACAGAGTTCAAATATGCAATTTTGATTTTGCTTTTTTTGCATTTTCTTATGATATTCGTAAATAAATACTTTTTTGTCAGTTTATTAGCTTTTTAATTAGTTTTTGTTAATTATATGCATATTTAACATTTTTAGAACATTTACGTACATATTTATCTAAATTATTATTTATTAATTTATTTTAATAATTGTATTATTATATATACTTATTTCATGATTTCGTAGTGAAATATTATCGCCTTATCGGAAAAAATTTCTGAAAATAGATTCTTAGATTTTGTCAAAGTGATTATCGAGTGGGGAGTAGTGGTTACGTAATACGCGCGTTGACATTTATCGACATTTAATAAAACAGTTTTTAATTTATTTTTTTCAATATTTATAAATTGTGCTTAGTTGTTCTAAGAATTATTTAATGTGAAGATATAAAAATGTGTTTAATAAATTATGTTTTGACATTAAAAAAAAGTCTTTTTTAGTTGCATTTTCTTGGTTAAAATGATTTTTTTTTGTAGCATTATTGGCAATTTTTTAATTCCTTTGTTGTAGGTTTTTAGTCCTTTATTTTCCTAGCCCTAGTAATGAGTAATGAATAGGTATTATGATTTATGAATATAATTCGTGGCATCATAAGCTTTGATGTCTTCATTATGGCAAATAATGTTACCCCTATATTAATATGTATAAATACCTACCTAATTAATACAATATAATATTCATTTTTACCTTTAAACATAAATACGAAGTTCTTTGTAAATGAATCTTATTTTTTTCTGATAATAATTTTTATATTCTGTGAACATATAATAATTAATATAACCAAAAACCCGTTATAAACAAAGATTTTTTCTGGATAATACGAAAATTCAAAATTAACTTAATTGGGAAAAAAAATAAAATACGAGTTGATTTTAAGTTAATGTAGAGGCAACTGAGTTAAGATAAAGTTAAGTTAGGTAATTAAAACATCTAACTAGTAAATTAAGTTGATAAGTTAAAATTGACTTATTAATTCATTAATGCCTAGCATTGCCCTTGCGTATAGGTATACCAATAAATACCAAGTTGATTGTTATCATATTCTATTTAAATAGTAATTTTTTTTTTATGTAGGTACTTGTAATTTGTAGGTACATTCATCATACTATGTAAAATATTTTGTTATATAAGTACACGTCAATGATAAAAGATAACTTTTTATTTTGTACTTAATATAATACAAAAGAAATTCATAATAATTTGTAACTAGTTATTTCAAAGAAAAAAAATTAAAAATATTATACATAATAGTATTTTTTTATTTTATATCAACAAAATGTTTAGTTCAAGAACGGAACAATGGGACTTTAAAGTCCGTTACAATAATAATATACTGAAATCAAATACTTAACGTACAGTTTACCTATCATGTTTTATACGCATGATTCATTAGATGTTTACGATATTAACAACACTGACTTATAGTGATTATTATTATGTTTTCACGCGATAGTTATTTTTAGAAAAATTATAAATATTATTTAAACAAAACTCATGTTTCTCTTACAAAATTATGTATATACAGCGTTATCTATTGGTGAGCCTGGAGCCATAAACTCACTTCCTATAAAATCGAAAGAAAACACCGTGACTTATGTCACACTTATTTTAATTTGTCCTAATTAATTACGTGTAAAATGACAGTGGACTTAAATTGGACCCATTGGTCAGCAAAGGAAGTAGGTCTCGACCAGCAGATTTTGTCAAAAATCAAAACTTATGTAGATTTGACCAATCTAAACATTAATTTTGTTTGTTAGATTGTATATTTTCAATATATTTAAATTCCGTATCATATAATAAACCTTAAGGGGGCTGGATGGGGCTCCAGTCAATGAAAAAAAAGTGACTTTTAGACCAATAAGCTAGACAAAACTGGAGGAATTTAGTTTGACAGATTTTAATTTTGAAAACGGATTATGATTGAACATCAAGTTTACTAGGGAATGATCGAAGCGATTTTGAATATTCCAATTATTGTTAGTGTCATAACGAATAATATAAATATAAAAATATCATATTTTTTCGATCTTTTTATTCTTGGATATCACAGCTGAAAATAAAAATATTCAAAATCGCCTCTATCATTCCCTAGTAAACTTGTTGATCAATCATAATCCGTTTTAAAAATTAAAATCTGTCAAACCAAATTCTTCCAGTTTTGTCTAGCTTATTGGTCTAAAAGTCACTTTTTCACATGGTACAGCAATACGTTTTATTCTTAAGCTTCAATTATGAATACGGCCCTAAGTAAGTTAAGTATCTAAGTAAAGGTCAAAAGTTTTAATAAATTAACTTTTCAACTTAACTTGAGCTTTTTAACTTGTCAATGCCCACTTTTACACTCACTTGGTCGTAGTAACAGCATACCAACCACAGCGCAATAATCGTTGCGCGCTTGGTAGTCGTTAACATTTCGGCGACGGCGACCGCAAATGGACGAGACGATGACGGGCCCCAAGCGTCCGCGCTAAAATATAACAACAACAACAATAACCACAACAACCACAATAATAATTATTATTATAATCCAATTGTCAATAAATGTATCCAAAAATAATATAACTATGAATTATATTATTCGGGGCGTCTATATAATATTTTAGGTAGGTATAGGCACTCGGGTACCGTCGTTGGGGCCGCGTAGTCTTGTCTTGTGTAATTATAATAAATTGTTCTACTAACGGTGGCACTCGTCGCGGTGTGTTTATTATTTATCGTGTGACGGTTTCGCGATCGGCGACTGCAACAGCGCACTATATAATATCGTAATAACATGGCGCGGTTATCGACAACCTACGACGATCGCGGCGACGTCCGACCGGGCGCGTGTCAATATTGGCGCGGAAACGCTTGACGAGCGTATAAAACATTATTATTTTAATACGCAACCCATCACACTATAATAATATTATGCAATCATCATCGTCGTTATTATTATGTTTTGAACGCTCGGCAATGTATACGCAAGTGTTTCGTCTAACCTCCTATGCGCACTGCGTTACTCTCTTCTGTGCGCTCGGAGCCTATACCTACCTATATTATTGCGCGCGTACGCAAACACCGCCCGAAAATTGTTTATTTTTTGTTAATTATTTATCATCGCGAGGACGGCGTGCGTCGTGTCGTGTCATTAATGTTGTGGACGACGTTGTGGTTATAATAATGTTGGTCGTGTGTGTGTGTGTGTGTGTGCGTGCAACATATCCGAAAATAATTCATCGGAACCGTAGGTATTTAGTTCGAAAAATATTATGAATCTACTTATACCTCAAAAGTAAAACAACAGAAAATATTTCGCCGGAAGAGTATTTTATCCAAAATATTTATGCAGTGGTGTGTTTATGCATTTTTCCATTGGTGGGAGGAGGTAGATCGGAAATTTTCTCGACACTTTGGACGACTGCATGCACAACTTGGGAAATACGGAATGGTATCCCGACCATTCCCGAGCATGAAATAAAGCGTTCGAACGGAATACCAATAAAAATAAATTACTCATCATCACACAATCCCTCGAATTGGTTTCCATATATTATATCTATATGCATACGAAATACCCACCTATACTGAATACAGTATTGTGCAATAGCTAAATTTAGTTAGATAAAAATTATATCTAGATAAAGACAACATTTCTTTATTATATACTAGCTGAGGTTGGTTACCCAAGTCATTGCTCAATTATCTGTGGATAGGACTATAGGAGCTTATAGTTTAATTTATTTATTGGCAGTTGTTAAGTAAAATAATATATTATTATTTAGTTAACCCAAAATTAAGTCTTGAAATTGTATATGCGTTTTAAGGTAGAACTTCGACACATTTTCAACACAAATCAACGTTAAGGAAAAACAATATCGGAAGAGATTCATTAAGTAAAAAAGTTTCTAAAAAATTAATAAATCAAGCATTTCATTATAATCCTATTACAATTTATGATTATAATTATTGGATTTTGAT
>NC_042493.1:58745935-58761125 GCF_005508785.2 Acyrthosiphon pisum
GATTGTATAATATACTGTGGGTACTGAAACTTCTAAAGTATGCTATTATATATCTATGATAATACCACGGTTTGTTGTTGATGTATAACGCGTTACCTAATGGATATTGTGATATGATTAATTTGGAATTTATTATTGATACCTACTTTTTTTTTTAATACCATAGATAAGTATATAATATGTCAATTTTTTTTTAATACTATAGATAAGTATACCTATAATAGGTATGTCTAATACCTAGACTGACAAACCGTCTCCGCTCAGAATCGTTTTTCTTATACAGTGATATTATATCATTGAATTCAAATTTAATACTATCCATTATACAGTGACCCATTTGTAACCTACTGTACAGTAGAGCGACATCCACTTACCCACCTTTTTTAGAATATATCTTGCATTCAAAGGGAAATTTCAAGAGTTTAATTGGACGTATTAAAGTAGGTATTTATGATATTTACCATGTCTTTTTAAGGGATAATAAGGATATTTTATTGAAAATGTACTGTAGGATATATTGATTCTTCAAAGGGAAATGTTATGGAACTTATGAGAAATGAGATGTGTAAATGATTCTATTTGAAATGTCTGGCTCATTATATCTCGGGCGCGAATTGTCACTAAAATTATTATTATTATGGGCGCCAATCGCCACTATTTTTATATTTATTCGTAAATATCATATTCTAATAGGCGCAAGTCGCCAGTGTTAGATATAATTATATTATTTTTGTTGTGGGCGCGAATCGCCACTATATTATATTCAATATTATTATCATTGTTACGGGCATAGGTATTCAGTTGTTGGACCAAAAGGGCCATAGATATTTTATAATTATTATTTGTCGTGACGGAAGGGACGCACATTATGCATACCTTTACATTTTTTTGAGCTGACAGCTTAAATAGCTCAGTCAGTATATATTTTATTCTGATCGACTATAAGGGCTGGGCATTTATATAATATATTTTAATTATTATCTTTATTTGTATATATTGTTGAACCAGAAGGTTTTTATATTATTATACAGTTGTATAGTGTGAGCTAAGAAGGCCAACTTATATTTTATATTATTTATAAATTTTTAGTTATCAAGATTACGATTGTGGAAATAAGTGACATTCATTTTTTTATAGATTGTTTATGTAGATAGATTATATAAATCCAAGTTAGAAATTATAGCCATCAAGATACATTTACATGAACATGTTTTAAATTATTTAAATACCTATTGAACATTGAACTATTTTCTTATTTCATTGTACCTAATTCAAAAATGAATTACTTTATACAACGGGTTTGCGTGTAATGCACCCCAAAACTACTAAACCAATTTTGATAAGATGATGCTAAATGTATGTGATTTTGTCCAACTTGAAATATAGGATGGCTGTTATCTAGATAATATAAACAAGAGGATTTTTAAATTTACGATTGAAATTTTTGTCTATAAATTGTTGCTATTGGTTACAGCTTACTGTAGTATTATCAGATAAATTGTTTTAAAATTAAAATGCAATTAATGAAATTATTTAATGCATATTTAGCCCAATAATTATTGATATACAAGCTTATCAAAATTATTTTCTAAAAGTATGTAGAGTTGGCATTCTTAATGGGCAACGAAGTAATTTCTGTTCCAACATCATTAACGCGTTACCCAACTCACTCAAATAAAAGCACCGATGTTCTTAACATCATCATCATATAGTCAGGTTGTCTTGGGTATCATCTAGAAAAACTCCCACGTGAGCTATCATCCGATCACTACCCTTGTCCTTCTTGATATCTACCACCACTATATGCACATGTGTCTCTACCTAAAACTCTATATATCACAGACTGGCAAAATATAAAACAAATATGAAATCCAACCCCTTCTCTCAACTATTCACATAGGATTAAATATATTCGGCTATCCAACTAAACACTTATTTAAATTCAAACAATGTTAAGATCAATCATGTAACGCATAATCTGTCAGACAGAAAATCAGATCTACCACCGGTTATCCAATCCCAAATTACTAAAAACGATAACTGAGATACATTTGGCAGAGGACTATAAACTCAGCCATTAAAACCCCTATTCAGCCACCAAACTCACTTGGTTAGGTACCTCCTCCATTAAAACCGTGAAAAAGAACGGTCCAATTTCCTTGGTCCAATCGAAACTGCTCCACAAGGATGGTCTAAACTTTATAAGCTGAACAGACGTCTTCTCAGGAAATCAATTCCAACTAATCCACTCAAACATGACCTAGGAAACCTTCAATATGACTCAGAAGCAACAGCCAACATCTTTGCCACAAGCATAGAAAAGCAATTTTCACCGCTTGCCAGCACTTCTTGTGTCAACGAGGTGGTTCAGAAATCCTTAGAACAGCATAAAAACTCAACTTACAACAAATCAATATTTGGAATGTATGGAATACGCTTCGCAAGCTACCTAGAAAAGCACACCCGGGCCAGATCTTATGTCCAACTGCATCTTGAAACGTAGACAGAAAAATTTTGCTATAATTCTGTGCAGAGTTTATAATGCTTGTGCCATCCTTGAAATATTTCCTAACCAGTGAAAAAACACAGTCATCATAATGATTCCAAAACCGAAAAAAGATTCGAAAATTTCAACAAACCACCGGCTAGCAACCTTCTCAGCACAATAGGAAAACTTTTAAAAAAACACTTCTCCATACTAAAAACATATTTTATGACTCAAATCTGACCAGAAGACTGGGTTTCACCCCTAATACACCACAACAATCCAACAAGTCAAATTCAGTAACAATATCATGGATAACTTTAACGTATGACTAAAAACTGCTGTGACTCTGCTATATATAGAAAAAGCTTTTGATAGTGTGTGGAACAAGGGCTTCTTATTCAAACTTTTAGAGATGCAGGTACCTCATCAAATGGTCTCTATTATCAATTCATTCCTCAAAGTCAGGCTATTATGCATACTAATTGGTGACTCTAAATCTACACCCGGACACATAAGAGCGGGGGTCCCTCAAGGGTTCTATCTCTTTCCCACCTATTCTCTATTTACGTAAATGATATCTTAACAGTAACAAGAGCTGTTTTTTTTCTTTGGTTGTATTCATAATTGTCAGGACAAGGTTTTTATGAAAAAAAATTCTATGAAAATCCACCGGAAAAGTAGAAAATTTGGATGTCAAAAAATAAAACAGTGGCGCCATTTGTCCAGAAAAAAACTAAATAATAAAAATAATTTAGTTTATTGTTGCTGATTAAAATAATAGTAGTTTATTATACATTGGTTGCTGTTGGTTAATCGGGCATGTTTGTTGATTTGTATTATTATTTTTTGTCAATATATATATATATATATATATATATAATTTAATGTTTGTGTGTAAATTAGACCTCTGGGAAGAAGATAGGCTAATTTAAAAATGGTTAAATTTTGTTTTTTTTTTATTCATCTGATTTTAGTACGGTTAGGTTAGGTTAGAATTTTGTATTAATTGATTATATTACTCCACCATAAGTAGAATACGACAAACTTGGTATAACTTTGATGCTTTAGAGTTAAATCATACACATACGTACAAACAGCACGGGCTCCACGATCTACCGCAGGTAGATTTCCTATTTGTTAATATACTGCTGCGAATCAGAATTTTTAATCTTTTACACATTTGACGGGCAACGAAGTACAGTCTCATTATTTAAAATATATAAATGAAGTAAAAGATATTAGTTAAATTATGTTTAGTTAGTTGTTTATATATTATATTGAAAATATGGTGATATGTAAATACGTTTACTATTTAATTAATTAATTATGAAAATTCAAAATTCCATATTATTTAAGATTTATTTAAAAAAAGAGATTATTATTTTTATTTCTTTTTTAAATTTACAAATGTGTTAGAAAAATAGTTTATTATAGGTAATTATTTTTTTGTTTTTTGGATTTTTACTTATCATATTTTTAGTAATGCAATTTTACTATTATTGTTAAATAAAAAGAAAATCTTCAATTACACTTAGAATTTAATACATAATATTATTTAATTAATATTAATATACTGAAACGGCCCGGCCACAACGGACCGGCGTCCATAATGTTCCATGAAATAAAACAAAATTAAAAAAAAAAGTTTTATTTAATACTTCTTTGAGCCTAATTTACTAACTTTTCAACCTTTACAATGGTGTTTATTTTATTTTTATTTTTATTTTCATATCCTGTATACAAAATTTCTACTAGAAGGAGTACTTTGATTTCAACATAATATAGTACCTTATCTTTTAGCAAATTGGACCAAGATAGTACTTTACAGAGGTCATTTTTAATTTTATCAATTATAGTTATTTAATGCCACGGGAAAAACCACCGAAAAATTACGAAAAAACGCTAAAAATGGGACTTTAATTTCTAACGCTTTGTCTATCACCATGGAAACGAATAAAAAAATATAATATTATAATATTTATTCAAATTATACATGATTAAATAAATAATAACAATATAAAATATCCAGACTGACAAATCGTCTCCGCACAAAATCGTTTTTCTTATACAATGATATTACCTATATCATTAAACTCAAGTCTAATACAATCCATTATACCTGGGGTCTCTAAACTTTTTTCTTCAAGGGCCACAAAAAATATCAAATGCTCTTATACCAGGCCAAACGTTTATTAACACAATGTATAATTTTTAATTTTATGAAAATATAGGTATACAAATATAAGTTTACTTTAAATCTTTTTATAAAATATTGCCTACAATATACTTAAATATATTTAGTATAAATTTAAATCATAATATTATGTACATTGTAATTTTAGTACTATATCTGTATTTTATTTACCGTCCTATGGGTGCTGCAGGCCGGTTAAAACTTGTTCGCGGGCCGTAGTTTGGAAACTCCTGCATTATACAACGACCCACTTGTAACCTTACGAGACGTGGGGCGTTTGGTAGCCAGGTAGGTATACTGACTAAAGTGGTGAGCACTCTAGTCTCTATAATCGTAATCGATTAGGTAGCAGATTTCTGAGCAGTATGCATTATATAGGAGACGGGCGACAGTACCAGCGTCGCACGTCGTCTCAATGTTTATTATTATTAAGTAGGTACTTTATCAAAACATATGATTTTCAGAATTAATTCCAGTATTCTAAGAATAGACTAGTTTGGTGGCTGCGCGCTCGCGCAGACTTATTGCGGTGCCGGTTGCGGTTGAGGCAGGTCATTCCAGTTAATATTACATAATTTACTTGCTAAATACCATGACAAATTAGATAGGTATCATCACAGTTGTACTAGTTGTCCGCAGTATGCGCATATCCTTCACCTCCGTCCAATGTTTTAGTTCTCAATTTCTCATTGGTTGATTTTTTTCTATGTTATATATGTACGTATATGAATGATAGCCAATACGAAGTGAAGAACTACGATAAAGTCGAAGTAAAGAGCGGAAGATGCGTATCAAAATACTGTGATGATACCTATCTAATTTGTTATGCTGAGCACTGTGCGAGCTGTCCCCCACCTAGCTAGTAGAGCGGCTAAATACAATGTACCCGGCGGCCCGAACCAGTATATTTGACTGCCTTGGCAGGTGTTTGCGCATGCGCCATTCACAATATTATATGTGTTTACGCCGCACACCCGTATACCACCTCCCATGCATTAACATAGGAAAACCGGCAACTGCCTCGTCGAGTGTCGATGTCGAACCCATGGACTACGATATACTAGATATATATTATATAGTATATTATCTTAGTCCGTGATCGAACTTCTAGAGGTGGTGTCGCGGTGCGGCGTGCGCCGGTCACAGGATTAAACTCAAACGGCAAGGTTAATACCTTATAAATTGAAACGTTACTGCGACGTGACTACGTAGGCCATTCTCCAGTTTCATGCAAGTTGTATACAAAAAAAAAATTAATATAAAATATAAATCTAGGTAAATATAATAATGTAATTATGAAAAACTAAAAAGTAAAAATTAACTAAAAAATTGCGCCCCAAAAAATATTGCGTCCTAGGCTCGTGCCTTGGTGGCCTATGGGTAAATCTGCCCCTGAGTACTTATCTACGTTTAACAAAATGTTAAAGAGAGGCTGATACATGCATGAATGATCTTCAGATCACAAAAAAAATTTTGTTTATTTATAAGGTTGACTTATTGATTAAAAATAATAATAATATTAATAATGAAATAATAAAAAATAAATAAATTTGGCACGGACAACGTTGGCTTTTTGGTTGTACAATTAATAAACAAAAAAGGGTAATAACATTAAAAAAAAATAATAATAATAAAAAAATAACATAACATTAAAACTATGATTCTTTTAAAACATAAACAAAAAAAAAAAAAATAGTAAAAAATATCACAATCATTTGAAAATTTCGTTAGACTTATAAATTTTTCCAAAAATGGAGGACGACTCTTTTTCACACGGCTCATTCACACGTTTGAAAGATAGACGTCCTCTGTAGATGTAATAACCGAACGGTCGTATATATATAAGACATTCGGTCTGTCACCGATACAAGAGAGAGCGGCGACCGCCTCTTCTATGTTTAGCGATCTCCGGACTCAGGACGTGCGCCGGAACGGTAGATGGTGTTATCATATCCTGTTCATAGCCATCGCACCTGTTTATGATTTCACAGTTATTTGCGTCATATAATGCATAACTATATAATATAACATCTTGACCGTTCTAGACCATATTATTTAGTCTATAAATATCGCGATGGTCAATAATAGATAACCTAACCCGCAACCTAAGCTAATTAATTCAATTTCCCTAATATTTTAAGATTTTTATTTAAGATGGAATGAACCGGACATGACATGGCAGATGGGTGGGCGGTGTGTGACCTATTTTGTCACGGTAATTTTGTATGGTGGGGGAACTAAGCGATAATTTGGTATGGGAATCTGGCGGTCTATGATGTTATTATTATTCGGCATTCGCCTGGTTATGATATTAATAAATTTGGTTATTACTATATTCAAAATACTGTAAAAAATTTAATATAATAATATAATAAATAATAATACAGTGAAACCTCTATTAAAATTAATGGATACCTATCATACCTCTCAATAGTGGACACTTTTAAATTCCCCATCAAAAATGCATGCTGAGTTATAACATCTTAATAGTGGACTGAAGAAATGATTATCTGAACGGTGACAAACACCGAAACTGTTTTTTTTTTCGTTTAGTGATTAACTTGTTTTCGATGCTTAACTTCTTATGTGACGCCTATAAGTGCGAAGTGTTACAAAAGTATTTACATTAATTTGTTTTACATTACAGTACATTACATTACAGTACCTACATTAATAAATTGTATTATTTTTTAAATATTAGTTTATTAAATTTATAATATGTTAATTTGTAAAGTCTGTGAACACCACCTATTTATAATCAGGCTATAATAATTAATAAACACATGATTATGTAGTGAGATAAAAATAAATAAGGTGATGGGGAATCGAGGAAGTGCGGTGTAATGCGGCAAATTACAAAGGGTATGGAAAATTAGGATGGTACGCATATCGGCACTTAAATTACATTATTTTTATCCTACTATAGAATATTATTAGTGGAGTATGGAGTTGATAATCTGTCATAGAGTGTAAAATATATGTGTGTTCACTTACCTCGTATAGCTGTGAAAAGTACTCGTTGATCCTTGTTAGAATGGATATATCTCTGATTGGTTGTGGATCGGTGCACGTTACTATTATTTTACGATTTATATTACAATATCTTATACCATTTATGAGTTCACATTTTGCTTATGCACTGTCGACTCTTTGTATTTGCGATATACTATAAAGACAGAAATGATTTGATAGCATGTAAAGATTAGGAGTGCTTTGAATTATAATATTGATTAATATTTTTATATATCATGTGTTATTTGGAAGTTGTAATTTCCTGATGTATGTGTGCCTTTATACATTTTATAATTATTCGTTTGCTAATACCATAGATTTATGTATATTATATTTTATTATGTATTTTTCGCTTGCTTCATGCAGTATTTGAAATAGAGTTTATTATTTGTCTTTTATTTATTATTTGCATAACTCGCATTTCATTACTTATATATCTGAGGTCTAGTCGCTTAGGAGGATGGTACGATTGTCCATCGCATAAGTATGCCCCGCCCTTTGCTTGAGATCTAGACTGCACATATATTTTGGCAACAGCGTCTAGGAGAGACAATGAATTGACAAGCAGTATTTGAAGTGGAGTTTATTATTTGTTTCTATAGATTGAGATGCATTTTACGTGGTGTTTATAATTTGGATTAGGTTTTTGGGAATGTAGAGTTTGGATATGGATGTAAGGATGTCTTTGGCCCTACATAACTTAATATTATTGAAGGATCATTAGGTTGGTAAAGAATTTAAATAACAATATTGTCATGGTAGGATAGTAGATTGAATATATCAAAAGTGAACTCATACCTGGTGTTAAAACAAACGCAATAGTTAGGTTAACTTCGTGGAAAAAGATTAATTTCAGATAAAGTAAAACTGTACGGTAGCACGTAGTTTCGCAGTGGGCGGCGTTGACGTCGTCATGTACACTGATTTCAGTAGTGTACTGTGCCGACGTGGCACATCGTATGATCGTCGTGAGTGGCGCCGTCTTGTGATGATGATTGATTGACGTCTGGACCACGAGTGTCTCGTTTTGCACTGCGTTTGTTGTGTACTGCGCATGCGTGGGCATTCATGTTGTGTTTTTGCACATTGTCGATGGTTTTTTCGCAATATTGGTACAAGAAAAGTAATTCATATGTTAGTAGCTATCATATTCTTCTCGTTGCGCATAGTTTTGGCGCTTATATTTGATTGTTTGACCGAATGTCGTAAAGTGCGCATATGTAGGTGTAAATATTATATGCTGTTTTTTAATACGAAATAAAGCCAGTTGCGTAATAATGTATTGGTGTTGCGTAACGCTCTTTTATTTTTATTATTTCTGTATGCCCAAATATGGTCATCTTTTAGTCCGTCTCGCACTGTTAATCGATTATTGTGGATATGTATTGTTTTTTTAAATGATGATGTAATCGTTAAGGGAATGTATGGTTACTTAATATTATTTTATATTGCGTAATATGTTTTAATTGCGTTTGAGTTTTAACACCCAAGTATATTCGTTTTGGTATATTCATTCTATAAGTTTATTTAAGTATATAAGAGTATAATATTATTTAAATATTACAATTACAAAACTTGTGAAATATGAAAATATATTTATACGTGTAATATCTGCAATACATTATTTTATAATAAAAAAAACATCTGACACAAATTTATAAACAAGTATGTTCTTTTGAAAATTGCAACAAAATATTTAAAACATTTAAGATGTATAGAAATCACCTTGAAACTATGCATGAAGTTAACATAGTACACAATAAATTACATTTCAATACAATTGAATGTATATTAGCTAATATACAACATTATTTGTACAACTTTCCAATATAACTGATAACTATTTACATTTTTAAAAGTATTTAATGAATGGAAATCTGGAATCGAAGAAAGGGAATAGGGTGTCAGTATGTAAAATAAACATCTCAAAAACATAGTAGAGATAAAGAATATAGGTATTATTATAAAATTATTGGCATATCAGCCATTCTTTTTCAGGAAAGTTAGCAATTGGTGTATCACTGTACCAGTCAACTGAAAGATAATCAAAAACACTAAACAAAAACGATCTATCAAGTTATTACAAATAATTGCAAGTCCCAATAAAAGTAAAAATAGGTATTTTGCCAGAAATAAGAGTGAAATTTGACAATTATTGGTTAGTAAATTCCGAAGCCGATATTAATATTAAATATAAAGTGGAAAAGACTTACTCATCATGTAGTTTTGAATGTGTGAATGAATAAACTAAAACATTTGTAAATACATTATGCATGCACTATAGCAAGTGAACCTAACCAATTATTATTTATTAAACTTTGAATCAAAAGTTCTTGTAATGACACCAGTTAGTAATAGATTGTGGCTTAATGAATATTACAAATAACACTGAAGATTATAACAGTCAAATAATAAATAAAATAGAGATGATACTTGGATTGTGCAATCGAACAAATTTAAATGACGAAGACCAGAATAATGTTTTAAAACACTGTGACAAAATACTTGATATAGGTACATATTTGCTAAAAATAAAGACTTGAGTTTTAAAAAAAAAACAGAGAAACATAAAAAGAAAAATAGAACCACAATCACGTTCCATGCAAAAAAAAAAAAAAATTATTGAAACAACTACAATAATGTATTCTGCTGAAGAATTAGTTATTAAAAATCTTTAAAATATTGTACTGACGAAATAATTAACATGAGCAAATCTAAGTTTGACCACTCTTAAATTTAAATAATATTTTTTATTTAATTAGAAAGCTAGTTTTTACTTCTTGTGTAAATATTATTATATAATAATTAATTATAATATTATATATACTTTTAAAATAATATATGTAGATTGATGGTCACTTTTATGCTGCGAATGATATTTCAATGCCAGGGAAAAGGCATTTGAAATATAATGTTTGCGCGATTTGTTGGCTAGAAAAATAAGCGAACTATCTGCTAAGTTAAAAGTGTTAAACCAGTTAACTTTTAATATCGATCTAATAGTGTATATACCTATGTATATAAATACTGTCATTTCTTTTATAAGAAGAAAAATAAAAATCTCTCATGCAATTAAAGATATACGATGGAGAAAATGGTACAATAAAAATACTTAGATGCCCATCATTGAAGGAATTCTCATGGAAACAATATGCTAAATAAGCTATGCATAACTTAATAAATAAATAGGAAATACAGAATTCTTCAAAAGCTATTAATGTACTAGAAGAATGCTATAATAGGGTGAATAATCATTTATTTACATAGTATTTACAATTTGTTTTAAATTAATTGTGCCTAGATAATATAAATTGATCGATTTTGAATTTTCTGGATAAAAAAGTATATGATACATTGCCATGTTAAAATTTAGACTTTTATTTAGACACCTTGTTGGAAAATTAATTGATTTATTCTTATTAGTATTATTTATTAGGATATATTTTGTTGAACCATTAGTTTTATAATATTTATTAAACATACAGTAACACCATAGAACAATGCTAAATAAATGCTTAATGAATACCAATAACGTTTTATCTGTTGGGCCAAAAGTGTAAAATATAGATACAAAGCTCCTGATATATTGTTACAATAGCAGTAGAAAAATATTTAAAATACATAAACACAGTTTATTTTTATAGTCATTTTAAGTTCAAATTTGGACGAAATTACATATTAAAAAAACCTAGAATAACTATTTAGTTATTTTGTTGTGATTGTATAATATTATTCGTGGGCACTTTGAAACTTCTAAAGTATACTATTATATATCTATGACAGTATCATGGTTTGTTGTTGATTTATAACGCGTTATAAGTACCTAATGGATATTGTGATATGATTAATTTGGAATTTATTATAGGTACCAGGTACCTATATTGGGTCAATTTTTTTTTAATACCATAGTTAAGTATATAATATGTCTTATACCTAGACTGACATACAGTCGCCGCTCAGAATCATTTTTCTTATACAACGAATAATTATATTATATCATTGAATTCAATTTTAATACTATACATTATACAGTGACCCACTAGTAACCTACTGTACAGCGGAGTGACATCCACTTGCCCACCCTTTTTCATATGATTTTTCAATTTTTTTATGTTTTTGAACTGGAGGTGCTAAATTAAAGTTTGGGGGTGCTTCAGCACCCCCAAGCAACCACCTAGTTGTGCCTATGCCACGCACTTAAATACGTTTTCAACTGACACTGAAAACTAATGAAACACATGATAAAATATACAGACCCGGCGTGACCATAACGTTATTGTAAAAGTTCTATAAGATAACTACTATAAGCTGCCATACATAATTTGGGAAACCCATACACATGTACATATTATTTTCTATTATTTTTCTTATAATTTTACCGATATTTAGAGTGCCCACTATATAGAGTTGTTGAAGTGGTTCCAATCGTTTTTAGACCCTCCACTGCAGAGACTTTTGATGGTTCGAATTGAATGCTTTAAAAATATAATCATTTTTTAAGAATTCAAGAGGACAGTTGGAGCTTTTTTTAAAGTTTTAACTTTTAAAAATATTATAATATTTACAAATTTCAGTTTTTACAACATTTTTGTTCAACCATATGTACTGAACAATTTTTTTCGACCGTTCTTTAGAGGACGTGTTAATATAATTGTTAGGATCATTACAAAATCAAAATCACACCAACCAAAGTCTCACAATTTTTTCACAGCCGAGGTATGTTTTTACTCGAAAAGTAACCGTATACCTACTTTTTCTTATTTTAACATGTGCCTGCGAGTGCGAGAACTTCGGTTGTTAGAATGTGGATGCGGTCGCGACGCATTGACATCCACAATGTTTATTTACACTCGCACACATTGATATACTAGGCTGGTTGTATTTGCCACATCATTTTCCTAATTCTTACTCCTTAGAAAATAACCTACTGGAACCCCCGTAACGTTCTTTTCCCATAACTAACACCTGACAGGACCAAAAAAAAACCGTTAAATACAGGTAACCGTGTTATAGAGGTGACCGTTAACGGAGTGTATTATAATATGCAGTGTTAGGAAAGTTCCTTTTAAAAAGGAACTCGTTCCCGTTCCTCGTTCCTGTCGCGAAAAAAAAACGCGTTCCCGTTCCTTTACACATTTTTTACGTCGTCAATGGTGTCTTTTTGCAAACAATTTTTAAGTCAGAAATTATCGGTTAACTAACTCCTTCCTAAGGATCACCGATTTGAACAAAAATGATTTGTTTTATACTCTGTTCCTCGAGAGAACAATCAGTCCGCCGACCGATTCTCGTCAGGGCCGCACATTTGATATCGTTTAAATTAAAACGACTCACGTCTCATATCAAGACGATAGTCGATAAAGCGTATGTTATCAGATATAAGAAGAGAGAAAGTTCAATATCTACGAGAGAGATAGACTATAAGAGTGCTTTTTGAGGTAAGGTTACTAATCTTTGGCGCTCTTATAACCTCAAAAATTGTATACCTTATTACCTTTATTCTCAGTTGATAAGCTCGATGTCCTATCCATTCTTATAATATCTATGATTATACCTTGTATGCTAATCTCGAACTAAATTAAAATATACCAGTGATACCTAGGTTGTTCGTTTTACTATTTACTAATGATTGATGAAGAAATACCAAAATACCAACACTAAATATATTCTAGAAAATATTATTATTAAAAACAACTTTCATTTTTTTTTTTTTTGTCATTATTTGAGGAACGGAAATTTTCGTTCAAGTTCCTTAAAAATAGGAACTCTTTCCCGTTCCTCGTTCCTATATTTTAAATAGAACACGTTCCGAGCCTCGTTCCTATAAAAGGAACGCGTTCCTTCCCAACACTGATTATATGTATAACAATTTACATCAAACTATGAATGATGATTTATAATGTGGAAATACGCGTGATTTAAAGCAATTTCGTGTATTTAAGTGGTTGATTTATTATAAATGGCACAACAATAAACGCGTGTAGAACACTCAATAATAAAAACAATTGTTAAATACAATATTATGAAAACGTCTTAAATATATTAAGTAAGTATAACCAGTGTGATATTTTATTATGATTAACAAAATTCTGCGGGTTCGAGTATATTCAAAAGAAAATAATAATACAAAAAAAAACATCGTTGAATGATATTTCACTCACTGATACCAGGACAAGTAATATTATAATAATTCAAAATACAAAACAATAATAAATCAATAAATGATTAAAAAAAAAATAATACAATGCCTGTAATTAATAATCATATAGTTATTGAGATCACAACCTGCCGTGGAAACAATCTAACAAATATGAACCTATTGTTTGATACACGTGATTGCGGACGCTTAATAGACCATGCGATTCATCTGGATAAGTCTGTAAAAATAAAAATACATTCATTAGTATTTTATCATTTATTCGGACCATATTATTTTACTTTAAATTGTATACAAATAAACATAATTTGAATGTTATTTTATATTTATTTTTATTAAGATAAAAACATAATATTAATAATCTGTAATATTTAGCACAAAAAGTGTATGTGGTGATAGAATAAAAATACAGGGGAACGGAGTGTCCGAGCGGACTAAGGCGTCTTAAGGGTGGCACTTCTTTTCAGGCAGTCAAAGTCACGGTGTCTAAACAGAGGCCACCCGGATATGGCAGATACCTAGACGGGTTCCCACTAGAAAATTCTGCCAAACTAACAAACACACGACGTGTTTAAGCCAACAGTACCTTCCCCTACAGTCAAAACCACCCAATGGCCTAAGTTGCCGCGGGTTAATACAAAAAAAAATACAATGAAAATAGGAATAAGAAGCCACATTTATTTATTGACAGTAATTAAAAAATATAAATATTTTTCTCACACCTATATTTAGCTCCAAAAAAGCGCCAAAATATTTTTAAAATCTCATCATATGTGGAAAATTAACATAAAATAATTTGGTGAAAGTTTAAGTATCTACGGATATTTAGTTTTTAAGTTAAATCATAAAAACTAAAGCAATTTTGTCAAAACTGGTTTTGTGTAAAAATCCTCGTTTTTCATAAATTTTGTTTGGGTAATATATGAATTTATTGGTCATTGGAATTTTAAATGTATATAGGAAATACCAAAAAAAGTATTTTAATTCAAGTATTCGAATGTTTGTAGGCTGACCGCCTGTGTTCTGAATCATTTATACTTCTGCTGAGTAGGTATGTACTTACTTGTTGTCTGAAAAGTATAACTCTTCGCTCCAGTTCGTAGGAAAGCATCATGGATTGTTGGTAATGAACGTTGTCATCATACGTGCCGTGTATAACCATATATTTCTTGCCACGAAGTTTCTCAGCGTGTGTCAATAGACTCGCGTTTTTGTATCCACTAGTGTTGTCTTGAAGCAAGCCCAAGTAACGTTCCGTGTATATGGAGTCTGAAAACGCGTATTGGTATTATATTTAGCCGTTTAGGTACACGTACAGATGTTAAAATACGGTATTTTA
>NC_042493.1:58761818-58776108 GCF_005508785.2 Acyrthosiphon pisum
TGGTATGTACTAAGTACTTATATCTAAGTAAGAAATTTAGTAAAAAAAAATTATATGAACTAAATTATTTAATCTTTAAAAAGTTTAAGTAAACATAGGTATTAGGGTATCTGTTTATTTATTTTTAATTTTTAATTAGAAATAAATAGATAATTATACTTAATACCTATACCTATAGTTATATACTATTTCATTGTACCTAAATGTACAATAATATAATAGTACAATAAATTGATTTAAGTAATTTTTAACACCTGAATGCTAAATAAACATGATTACAATTATATTTTATATTTTTAATTTTTATATTAATACTAATACTGTATTTTATTAGAGATCCATTCTATAGGTACTACTATACTAGTGTACTACTTAAAAATTAATATTTGAGTTACTAAAATTGTATATATATAAAATGGCATTAAGCCAATAAGTTGATTGCAGTATACAGGTATACAGTATACTTATTAATAATAATAACAATAATAAATGATAATAGTTTTTATCTTTAATTGTGGTAATAACTAAAAATAACACATTATTTTTTTTTTTTTTTTTTTTACTGTCTGTATAAAATTATTTTATACCATGTGTATAATACCTCGTATAATACAGTATTATACCACTGTATAATACAAACTCACATATCTAGGTACACGTATCCAAATTAAATTTAGGTAAATAAATATGTAGAACGTAACACAAAAACAAAATATCTAAATAATATACATATTAATATATTATATAGGATATAATTATACCGTAGTATATCCAGTCGGTGACAGGAGCGACGGACAATCCGCATTTGAACACGTTTTTGTCGTCTTTAGTCAAAGCCATGGCAGCCGTGTAACCGCCATAACTCCAACCCCAAATTGCTGTTTTAGATTTGTCAATGAAGGAAAATCGTTCCTGAAGATAACTGTAAACCAATATTATTAATTTTTTTAAAACCTATTATTCAATCATACATTGTTTAAAAATTAAAAACACTTGTAACTCCTCTACTCGTATATTATGGCACTATTTCTCTCGTACTTATTGAACCTAAACTAGTCGTATTCGGTCTTAATGATTATTGAAATTAAAATAAAGTGTTCTACTATTGCCGCAGCAGTTGTTGATGTAGAAAATAGAAATTGGGTGAATAATTGTAAATATTTCCCACTATAATATTTTATTGTATTATAGTCGACCGTCAGTTCTGTCTTTTAAAAGTTCGGCTACATACAAAGAAATACTAAAGCCGTATTCAAATTAATTTTTCGATAAGACTATGGACGGAACTCAGGTTATTCAATATAACAATATTATAATTTTTGAATAAGACTACAGACGCACTCAGGCTACAAAAAACGTAAAAATTAAAACTCACTCGGGACATCCTCTATGTTAGGATGATTACGAATTGCCTCTTAAATTCAAAAATATCATTCACTTAATTTGCCTCATATTTTTAATATTTTAAATAATTCAATAAAAACGACAGTAATAAATTAATAATGATTAAAAATAGTAAAAATTAATATATACTATACAAAAATAAAATTATAATAAAAATAAAAATTTAAGTTTGTTATGTTGTATCTTAGGTTAGTTTCCGAGGCTTAAATTTATTTTCCAATACCTTTAAATAGTGTAATTTTGAAACTTCATGTGTTTAATTTATCAATTGAGTTATTAATAAAATGTATTTTTTTTTTGGCTATCCAAATTATTTTGCTTTTCATTTTGGAAGATCTAATTAATATTACTGTATCTAACTATATTAATTTTGATACAATGATACATATAACATTTTTAAATATGAGTGTGTGTTGAAAAAATTCAACCTCGTCAAATCCAAACTTAAATCTCTTCAAAATTAAAATTGTTGTGCCCTTTTCACTAATTTTCGTTTTTCGAGGAGGAGATCTATCTTTTATTAAAATATTATTTATAAATAATAATTGTAATTACATTATAATATTATATGGGAAAATGTTTACCTCGCGACGAATATCTGGTCTTCGATTTCGTAGGTACCCAATTTCAAGTAGTTGGCAAACATGTTTCTATTACCTCTTCTTCCTGACCCGCGGCCGTCGATTTGAGCTACGATCACATTTTTGCTCGAACTAAAAAACATGTTCCATTCCAACGAAAACTTGTTGATAACCAAATTTGATCCAGGACCAGCATACCTACATAAGATATTAATATAGCATCAGTTTAACGATAGTTATAGACAAAGGTTTAAGACAAAGGTGGGGAAGTTAATGAAAATAATTAACTCAAGTTAAGCCAAGTTAATTGAACACAACACCGTTTAGTTAGAATACTTAATGTTAACAAATAATGCATTATTAACTGATTAAGTTTAAAGTTTGGAAATAATACTAACTTAGGTGATAACTAAGTTCAAAAAAAGTTAATTTACTTTTTTAATTAAAACCTACGTAGATCACAAATAGTATTTTGTGTATATTTGCATAATAATTATAATATTATTTCATCAAGAAACGATAGAAATTATAGTACCTATTTATTATTAGTAATAATTTATTACTATAATAGTACCTGACTATTAGTTTTTTTTATTTTAACCATGTAAACAGTACCCAGCAGCTGTATGAAACCAAAAATATCAAAAACATTTTTAATTTTAACTTGATATTAAATTGTTTTTACATTAATTGAAAAAAAAGCTGAGTTATCTCAACAATTAAACTGTTAAGATATAGTTAACTTTTTAACTTAACTCGTACTTCCTTATTACTTAATGCCCACCTTTGGGTATTATAGCCATAGAGGCATGATTTGATACGAATGATACATTGTGTATACGAGAATAGTCAATCGGTCACTTACGTGTTGACCAACAGAGGATACTTGACGTCCGAGCTTTCGTCGACTGCCGGTGGTAGTATTAGACGAACGCGAGCCTTGAAGTCGTTACCAATGGGTACGTCGATGAATGACACTCGGGGAAGAGTGATAGGAGATATTAAATCTTTGAGTTCTTCGTTTGTTTCCCAGTCCAAAGCCTTTTCACCAGTCTTAATAACAAAAAACACGCATTGAACTATATTAAAGTAACGATAAAATAATATTACTGTAAAAATAAAATTGTTTATACCTATATTGTGAATGTTGTATTTTTTATCAATTCAAAATAGAAGGATATCGGCTACAGTTTTTATTTTGGTTGAATTAATATATTATGTTTGCTACAATGTGATTCATTTTTTTTATATACGTAGGTATATGAAGAGTAAAGACACTTTCTATACCTTGTAGAAAAAAGCTCTTTAATCTTTAACTTTGAGTTTGGTTTTTGGTAGAAAATTGGACGCATTTGGTACTTATTGCATTTGGTAGCTACAGTTATTCACCATGTTATTTATACCTATTTACAGTGGCGTACGCAGGGGGGGGGGGGGCTTACAAGCTGATGCCCCCCCACAATTGCCCTTATTCCGATTTCGTTTTTGATTTTGTTTTCGCTTTCAGTTTTTAAATGGTTTATACTTTATACCGGTTTCTAAAATCGGTTTCAAGACCTGGACGTTCATTCTTAGTTGATTAATTTTTTTGAATCGCCTTCTATGAAAAGTAAACTTTCCAAAATGTAAAAATACAACGATTTTCAAAAAAATAGCATTTTTTAAACTATATTTTCGGTTTCGGTTTGAAGTTAATACCGGTTTCCAATTTTTTTCGGTTTCGGTTTTATGACGGTTCTACCAGTTTCAAGCCCTGGGTAAAATGCTCTTAGAAAATTACCATAACATTTTTTCAATTCTTCTTGAGCAAACAAAAATTTTAACTTTTAGAAATAAACGCGATTACGTACTTAACGCACCAACTGACCAATTAATTATAACTATATTTTGAGTCCTTGACGCACAACAGCCGTTATTCGCATTGTAGTTAGATAAATAGGTATACGTTAAAGACGTATCAATATCATTGAATATTAATATTATTATATAAAATAAACAAAATAAATGGTCAAAACAAAATTTCTCGAGCTAATATTTCGAATTGTCGATTACATTTAATCTAAAAATGTATATTATGAATAAATGTATTTAATAAAAACTAATAAGAATATCTTATAAGTTATAAAAATGCTCTAAAAATGCCAAAACGAATAAAGATTCAAAACAAAAGTTTAAGTTTTAAATTTATTATATTATATATGAAATGGATTTTGTATTTCCTACTAAATTATTGCCTGGGACTTTCCAAAACATAATGTATTTTGCATTCATATCCGGGCCTTAATTATTACTGTCTGTGGTGTTATAAGATATAAAATGTTATGTTAGACTTAATATTACCACGAAATAATAATATAACCATATATTTAGTTTATACCGTTTTAAAAATTTTGACTTCTGGTACGTTTGGACCAGAACATATGAGCGCATAATAATCGACTTCCGCACTCATCTCCGCTTTGTGAGTTTTACATTCCGTTTTGCATGACATACATTCTGGTGAATTTTGTTCTTTAACCAACACCCGGTACAGATACTGTTCTTCGGGATTTTCTTCCGTGTTGGCCAAATAGTAACTATAAGAAAATACAACATTATAATGTATTATAATAAATTGTTATTATTGATTACGCTTTGATTTAGACACCTAGTACAGTATTATTATTATGTCTAAGGTTAGAGACTCAAATTTACGTTAACAAGAATATGGAACCATCTATATTAGGCATAGTTATAGACAGGGATCTCATATTGGGAGGAGGAGAGTGAGCACCAGATTACAGGGGCCCGTTGAAATAAATTTTAAATTTTTTAAATTTTGATAAAAATACTTATTTTATGCTAAACAATATTTTATGAAGTATAAGATATTTTTATATCTTAATATTAAACTGTAGGTTAACGGCATTGGTCATCTAGAAATTATCGTGTATGACTTAGCTGTTCCCAAACTTTTTTGACTTAAAAGTAATTGACTTAAGGTTTTCTAAGGGTGCCGTTCCCAAGTATAGGATTGTTTCCATCACCATCATCGTCAGGTTTTCAAATAGGTATATTTTTGACGATATGAAATTAAACAGCATCACGACACTGTAATGACAACGCGGTGCACACTTTGAGAACCACTGGTGTATGTGACACCCGCTTGTAATGGGTTGTATCTTATTATTAAAAGTTTTGTATAGGCCCGTAAAAACATTTAGTACAGTGGCTCAACATTTCAAGTGGGGAGGGAGCTTGACTATAGTTAAAGTCATATTAAAATACTTAATTGACACTACGCAACATAAATATATTTTTTGAGCAGGTGCAATATAACTTAAGTTATGCCCTTTAACCTGATAATATTGCAATTTTATTAATGTAATATTTTTTCCTCGCTATGATTAAAATGGTTGAATAAAAACATTAATAAAAAATACATGTAAAATATTATTAAAAAAACGACAATAGTTCCAAATATTGTTTGTGCTTTTTTAATCGTTGACATTTGAAAATCCAAAATATTCACTAACTGCCTAACTGCCTATTATCTGTTGTATTTAAAAAATCTCTTCATCAACTAAAGCAATAGTCTGGGCCTGTCGCTATAAAATTGCAATTTATTTACATGTAATTTGACCGGACGTCCCATTTCAGAAGTTCGAGGACTTCGAACTTTCCACTTGTTACTGGAGTCAGTTTTCCATCGGGTTCCACCACGACCAAGTGCTTGAAATCATCTCCGTTCAATTGTCTCACGGGATAAATTATAGCCAGGCGGTGTCCTTCGCCGACCAATGGTATTTGTGTGAAATCCAACCATCCACCGGGTTGACTAAAAGTCACTACCTGTAAGGAGAGAGAATAACACGTTCATGTTTAAAAAAATATAGTGGTTACCTAGTACATATTATAGTTATTTTGAAATATATAACAATAAATAATAATACTGCTGCTGACTTTATTGGAACGGTTTAATACTTAAATTTAATACATTCTCATACACTTAAGATATTACAATATTATGTTATAACTAGGGACACGAACCAAACCTAAAAGAACCGGAACCTTCTGGAACCGGAAACTTTAAAATAGTAAGAACCGGAACCGAAGCCTTTATTTCAATAAATAAATACCGGCATTTTTAAATTAAAAAAGTATTTTTAGGTTCAAAAATAAACCTGCCTAAACTAATAGCAAACTATTATTATATTTATTTAACATATTCTCTTTTTTATGGACTAAATTATTATGGTTATTTTTGGTTTATTATACCTGCAATACCTTAAGGCTTAAGGCGTATATAAATTATTATACTAATTACTAATATTGATTTTCTATACACAATAAAATAATTATTTAGACTAATTTTAAGCTATTTCAATCGTGGGTAAATACTTTTTAAATGGATCTGGAATAAAATATTTGAATACTTCTGAATTATAATAAATAGTATACCAAATACTTGTAAAATATTTTTTGTTTTAGATATTAAAAAATTATACTCATATTCGGGAAAATTTTATATTATAGAAAAATATATTTTATTCGTTTACAAAACTGTAATAAATTAAGATTCATAACAGTAAATTATATTAAAATAAAAAAATTAACTTTAAACATAAAAAGTATTCTGAGTACAGCAATAAATACTTTTGAGAAACAGTAGATATATACCTACAAATTCGTATAAATTACCTATAATAACAGTACTATTATAATAATTATTACACATAGGATATTATGCGATGTTTTTGTCAAAAATTAATTAAATCTACTATATTTATAAAAGAAAAAAAATATTTTTAATATCCTTAGAAAAAATTGCCGAACGCCGTCTTTGCTCAGAACCGTTTTTATTCTTCAACGATTTTAACGGTGATTGGATTAAAATTTAAATTTATCACACCCATTAAAGTGAACTACCTACGACGAGGTCCACTTGAAACCTGTGGTATAATATAGCACAGTGATTTACTATGTTTTTCTTATTTTATTTGAATTCTGATCTTTATATTATTTACTTTAATTAGGTAATAAATATGTGACAACACTTTGAATTCGAGTAACCACTAGCTTTCATTGAGATAATAAAGGTATTATAGATATTATCAGATTTATTTATATGAATGCCTAATATATATCTCTAAGGTTATTATTACTAGTTATTACATCTTCTTGCCACTTAAATGTTTTGTTTTTATCAATAATAAATATAATAGGTATGACATAAAAAATATGTTTTCTTATTTTAAAAATGTGTTTAATAATAAAATATAATTCAGTGTTTGTTTATAATTTTCAGCAGGTGAATCTTGTCCCATGCAGTTAGTTTTAGATCTGATACACATATTGTGTAATTTTGCAAAATACCCTAAGTTAATAAATGATAATAATATAATCAACCTTTTATATTTTAATTTAAACTCTTAACTTAATTAGTCAATACGTATACACACATATTGTGTTTTACATTTGAACATATATATATATAATATAATCTTGTACTCTTGTATGCATTATCACAGAAAAACCGCAATATTCATTATACTTTTTTGATAAAAACAAAAGTAATGGTAATTAAATTGTTTTAATTTGACAATATTATTAAGGTTCTGTGTAGTAATGTTAATTCGCGCAATTAGTGATATTTTCCACCGAAAACACTGAATTAATTGTTTTCATAGAATTTCTAATTGGAATACTGTTATAATAATTTCTTTGAGCTTTATGTTTTATTTTCATACATTATTACTAGGATAATAATTTAATAAATTGTATTAATTAATTGATTATAATTTGTTTGTATTACATTTTTTCTTAACAAATTTTATTTAAGTGTGTTTATTTTTTTTATTAGAATTTTAATTTTTTATTTAGGTATGATTTTTGTGAAATATATTAATACTACCTATATTACATTACATAATTGATTACATTGTATTATCCATAAATGTATAATAAGTTAAATGGGACTTATATTATATTACTTATCTATATTACATAATGTTTCAATAGAATTTAATGCACCAATCATGGTTCAAAACTATGATTAGGACGCTATTGATTCAGTAAATGGTTAGCGATCGACATTAATATTAATATATTATAAATTATATTAAATAATAATAATACATATTTAAAGATTAAACAATTATATTATTATAACCTGAAAGTATAGAATTCCTAAGTTCGTACACCACAGCTGTCTTCACAACTTAAATAATAGCTAGTATAATTAGTAATAAGAATTAAATTAAATGTATTATCATTATTTTTGGGAAATTTCCATTATTTTTAAGTTTTTTTTCAATATTTAGATAAACAATATTTTCGGGGAATTTTTAATTTCACCAACATTTCAGGGAAAACTCGTGTTTTACAGGTTTATTTTTTGGAATTGTACCATAACTTATGATACTAATATTATTATCTGAGGCTTCTGATCTTGTAGTTTGATAATAGCTGGTAATTTCCCTATTAAATTAAAATTAATAACACAAAATATTGGTTCTATCGAACACAGATTTGCTGTGTTGTACGTTTGTAAGACGGAGACAACACAATACCTATGTGGTTTCGGGATCCATTAAACATAGTCGATAACTATTATTTTATTTTAAAAAACTTACGTTAACACTTTCTGCAGAATTGACCACGGAATAATGTACTAAATATGATTTGTTCTGTATTCGGTTCATCCACATTGCAAATAGGTTTGTATCATCTGACCATACTACCGTATTCAGAATAATATTTTTAGTGACTGAACTGCAATTCAAACATAGAATTAAATTTAAAAGATAATTTATTCGATAATTTAATTTATTTCTCTATATAAAATCTATAAATTGTAAACAAATCACCGCCAATACTATATTTGCCATTACTTTATACGTTATAGGTAAAATGTAACGCAATATGGGAATATTTACAGAGGCACGTATCGTATAAATAATATAGAAATTATTGACAGTAGCGTGTACAGGATTTAATTTCGGAGGAGTTTTTATAAATTCCGAGTTGGGATTCCCGACGACAATTTAATTAATAAAAATAATAATTCTACACACACATACTTTTGTTTTCAGCGAAGGGATGAAAACCTGCCCCCTCCCCGCACCATTATATAAGTATATGTTTACTATTAATATTATTTAATAGCTATATAAATATTTGAAAATAAAAACAAAATTTGTTTTACGTGAGTTGATCCCTCGAGGAAACACATATTATTATATCCTCACTCGTCAGTGGTAGAACTTAATCAAAATTCATAATATATATAATATGGGAATAATAAAACATATGGCTTGGTGGTTCTGCAGTTGCGTTGTATAATATTATAATAATTTTCAGCTGTTTCACAGTTGACAATACATTTTATCAGGCTAATTATGTAGGTAGCTACTGTTGTGTTTGGTCGTATAACCACTTAAGACGTCGTCCTCGTCGAAAAACGAATCAAGAATAGCAAACAAATTATTCATACCTACATATTATTATACTAAACTAGATATTTTACGCTGACGATTCACTTAAAACGTATGTCTTATCAATGCGATTATTTGTTATTAGGCGTTATAAAATATGTAAATTCACACGTCCATAAAACCATCGGACGCAATCCAGTTCTGTTTTCGTTTAGGTGTTTTCTTCGTTCGTAAAGGCACACATATATACAGGGTGATTTGCCAAGTACGCTACCCCCGTTTTTTTTCTTTAATAATGAATTTATTCAAATTCTGATTTTTGGAATTTTTCAATACACTTAAATACTAAACTATAATTATTAAACTAAATTAAGATTGCTTGTAATACTATTAAGGAGTTCCCTGTGACAACGCAAACTTTAGTGTTTAAAAATATAAGAACCACCATTTTCCATTCTGTAAATTATTTAGTCGATCATTTTTTTTTAAATGTAGATGTACATATTTCGAAATTATTATATATAATGATTCACAAACACCCTCACCCTCTTTTACTTAAATAAAGAATCAATAAAATTCTGAGTTATATGTTTGAACTAGGTAGGTAACTTGCACACTTCGGTATAAGTATTGGACCGTAGTGATGAAAAAAATTTGGTTTTTCAAATGAGAACCACCTTTTTAACTGTAAATTATTTAAAGGATACATTTTCATAAAATGTTGATGTACCTATGTACCTACCTAATTCAAGAATCGAACAAGCAGTTTTTCAGTTACTGAAATGTTAATATTATAAAAACCATATTCTTTAAAAATGGATTTACAAAAGTACAAAATAGATTATGTAATATCGGATTTATTATACTATTAAATCATTTTTAGAAATGATAAATGCTGATTGATCAAATAAATAAATATTAATTACTAAAATGTTTAAATCACCGTAATATATCCCGCATATCTTCCAAACTTATTTCCATGGAACTATTATCACATTAATACACAAATACATAAAGTTAAATACTTAACTAAAATACCTCTCGTTCAAATATAGATTTTTTTATACGTAAACCTTAAAAGAACAATTATTCACAAAATATTTTGGTTGTTATTTGAAAAACATAAGATTTCACAGGCCCCTCCTAATAAGCAGTAAAAAAAATCCCAAGAATTTGAACATACGATTTTCATCTATATTATATAAAAATATAAAATGTTTTGCAAAAATCAGAGTTTTAATAGTTGTATCATTGAAAAAGAGGGATGAGCATGCTTGATGAATTACCCTGTATACTAGATGTATCAGAATGATCTGACAAAATATGAAATAATTAACTTTTGTCTTAATTAATACTTTTATTTTTTTTTCGTATACGTTCTTAATTTGTACAATCTATATAAAATATCTTTACAATAAGTACAAAAATGGAGTGATAAATAAGTGGGCTTGATTGACTTGATTGAAGAAACTATTCAGTAATAGGATTCATGTATAAATATTTTACGAAAATTATCTAATATAGTTTATAGAAACTTGCTCTATAAGTACAATGTCATTTTTTTTAGATACCTTAAGATATCTCAAGATTTTTTTAGATACTCAACTTACTGAAAATAGCAATTGAAAAATTCAGTTAATTTTTTTTTTTTTATAATTTAAAATATCCAATAATATGTAAATCTAATGTATTGAAACATGTTTATGGTAAAAACGTTTATTTGAGTCAGAGATTTTATGATATTATCAATATATTTTGTTTGGAGTACTTACCTAAACTAATTCAAAACGAAATAACTTTTTTTTTAGATATTATTTTTTAGAATTTTCAGACATAAAAGTAAAGCTCAGATTAAAAAATGATCCATATAATTTTCAATTTTTTTTCATACGGCTAACTAAAAGTCTTAGTTTTTCATTTCCAGGTATTTCTGTTACACCCTGTATACATAATATTATAAATCTAGTACCTTAAATAATTAGGTGTAGGTACGATTGTTTGAATAGGCAGTCCGATTATAACCCGTATTCATTTACATACTTGTACGCATGCATATAAAAGTCTATATTTTGGGTAACTAAATTCGGTCGTTGGCGTGCTAATTTACCACTAATTGTACGCCAATATTTATTATAGCCATACAATCGCGCCCCCCACAAGATATAACTACAACTGTAAGAACGAAAATATTTGCGCTTCGCCGCCGCCGCGGACTTCTGTAACCATATTACTATTTTATTATTATGGCTCCCTAATGTAATTTCGTCCTCAAAATTACACTCCGCAAAGGGAATTAAAATGGTCCTGTCCTGTTTAGAATCAACTTCAAATTTCATTATTAATATAATTTTAATTAACAGAAGAAAAATGTTTTACAGCCCCCGTAGTTGAACTCGTTTCTCAATTTATTTAACCTCAAACTTTATAGTAAGTACCTATGTCGTTAATATAAAGACAGTTTTAAGGTTTTATTTTACAATTTATATTATCCACTATTATTTAAAACAATTTAAAATATCGTAGATCATTGCGGGCTCCAGAAAGTCTCTCCTTTTAGCAAAAAAAAAAACAGTTATCAAAATCCGAATCCCCAAAATTCTCAAAAATCGTGTTCTTAGCGCTATTGCACTTATATAATATATACGTACTATGTTCTCAAACTCAATACTTACGTCAGTTCTTTTGGTGGCTCGATTTGTATGGGTTCAGGCTTTTCGCCGATCACGTCCAGACGTTGAACGAACAATTCTACCTTCGGGTTGTGAACGCCGACCTACGGATTGAAGAAAAAAATATAATGATAGTCCGTAAAATGAATATTATAATGACAATAATATGATAAATTCAGGGTTGTGCGAGCTGTGAATCGCATGCACTAAAAAGTTGTTAAATATACATGTATTTATGCCAGGAAAAATATACTTTAAAATATGCAAAAATATGCAAAAATATGCAATTAAAAACAGATTGTACAAAAAATACTCTATATTATGATTTTTTTGTTCTTAACAGTAACGACGATTAATCTTAGGCCGTCACGTGTATGATGGGCAGACATAAAATACTAAAAACAGGATAAACTATATTATTTTTATATTTACTAAAATAAAATATTTATTTTTAATTAGATCACGTTATAATCATAATTTATTGAATAAAATAAAGACTTTTTTAGGATTTACATAATGATATTAAAATGTAATATACTTAACCGCTGAAAGAAATTGTTGAATTTCTGGCGTCTAAAACTGTGGTTGTAATTTTCTTTAAATATTTTTTATGAATATGAAAATGGAATATATTTTTTAAAAAACAAGGCAAATTAAGCGTCCCGAAAGCTTTTGTCAGGGCAGCGAGATGGACTTAATATGTAACTTTCCCGTATAAATCGGGATTTATTGTCCCCTTGATCACGTGATTCACCTCAAATTATAATAAAAATAAAGAGTAGTTCCATTAATATTTACAATTTGTGTGGAAAAAAATCAAAAAATATTTAAATGTTGTTGGAATGCAAATAAAGCATTAAGTATATTAATTCAAAGAATTGATAAAATCATGTTTTTTCATATTATGTCCTAGAAAATCTGTTAAATATTTAAGAACATGCAAAATATGATTTTGTAATTGTTTTATAAATGACACAAAAAGGATTTTGAACGACACCATTATTATACGATTTAGCAAAAAAAAAAAACATGCATATACCTTAAAATATCACATCTTCCCCCTGATGATAATAATATGAAATCAAAAAAAACTGACGCTCACCTTTGGGTAGTGAATATTGACGATACTCGGGTACTGGTAAGCTAAGTTTCCCGGGAAACCGTACACAGGTATTTGCATCATGGGCACCAACGAGTCGTTAAACGACGCGTACGCGACTCTGGTCCCTTGCTTCGAAAACCACGTGGCGCTGTTTGAACTAAATATTTCCTCTGTGAACGAAAAATAATGACAAACACACATTAATAAATAATAATAACAATAAGTAGTATATTATTATAATATTTTACAGGGCGCAGTTCCATAGAGAACATATTTTGTAACTTCGCGGGTTTTGGCTGTAGCGCGATCAATCAGCATAATAATAGTTGTCAAATAAAATTGCAGACGGGTAAGTTAGTTTTTCAAATTTCTAACTCGGTGAAAATTATATATATAAATATAAAAACACCTTGTTAAAATGTGTAGTACCAATTTTTAACATTAAATTAATGAATAATTAGGTAGATAGGTAGGTATACTAACTATATATATCTATAGCCATGGTTTAAAGTTTAAACCATAAATTGCAAGAAATGAGGAATGATAGAAAAGGAATGATAAGAAATGTATTTATTTTCACAAGATGTTAAATATTTATTATCGATTTAGTGCTCCAAAGTTCCTGAACTGTGTGGTTCTTTCCTCAAGTCACTCAAGCTGCTACATTATAATATTATAATTTAAGAAAAAACATCCATTATGTTTATTATACTTTTTTTTGAATTGATTGTGTAAGTTCTAGATTAAAAATAAAAAAAGGTGGGTAAGTGGATGTCGCTCTGCTGTACAGTAGGTTAGAAGTGGGTCACTGTATAATGGACAGTATTAAATTTGAATTCAATGATATAATATCACTGTATAAGAAAAACGATTCTGAGCGGAGACGGTATATCAGTCTATGTATTAGACATATATATACTTATCTATGGTATTAAAAAAAAATTGACCTATAATAGGTACCTATAATAAATTCCAAATTAATCATTAAATTTGAATTCAATGATATAATATCATTGTATAAGAAAAACGATTCTGAGCGGAGACGGTATGTTAGTCTAGGTATAAGACATAATATTATATTAGGTACCTATAATAAATTCCAAATTAATCATATCATAA
>NC_042493.1:58777419-58782724 GCF_005508785.2 Acyrthosiphon pisum
TCCTAAAGGTGATGACAGACACAAAAAAAAATAAAAAAATAAAAAAAATAAAAAAAAAAACACACATCATTGTAAAATCAATACATTCATCGTTCCACTCAGAATCTAAAAAATAAAAATTGGGTACTATTCAGTCGGCACTTGGCAGATTTACATTTTACGGAACATGGTGGTTTTCACACTAAAAAAAAAAAGAAAACTACTTATTAAACCTTTTGTTTTCAAATTGTTAAATCAGATTATTCTACTCATTCAATTCAACTCGTTAAATATTATGGAATCAGAATAAGTTTCTAACTCAACTTTAACTTTCTAACCTAATTGGTGCCCTGCGTCTTGTAAACCCCGAACATTATTTAAGGAATACCCTGTGTATTTTTTTTTATGTGTCGTTGTGTTTTACGCGCGTTCTGGCCAAAACGACGGGAAAAAGGGCAAAATTATGAAGACGTGAGGTAAAATGTGATAGGCAGTTACCTCCATAATCGGTGAAACTATAAAAAAAACATAGGTACCCATAATAATTTTGGAATATTTCATGGATGTAATATAAAGACTGATAAGAAATTACTTAAAAAATAACTTACAAATTGTTAATCAAACAGTTCATATATAGCTTACATTTTTAATGATTTAAGAAGTGTTTAACCAATTTGAGATCATTATTATAAATTTATTTTATAATTGTGTGATGAATCTTCTATTACAGTCTCGTTTATCCCAATGTGTGAATAAATGTGAAACATTTGACATATTTTTGTAAATCTTTATTTTAACAGTATAAATACACATAACATCTGTTACCAATTGAGGTTTTAAATTCTTACTTCACAATTATTAACAAGTTAAGTAATATTGGTACACTTTTAATCCAAAATGAATAATATTTATATCGAGTTAAACGTTATGTGTACTATCTACATTGTATCCCCAGGTCCCCCAACATACGTGATTTTAAGTTTTAATGTAAATAGTAGTACCTATTTATGGGTGTACCCTCCCCCACCAAAAAAAAAAAAACATATATAATACGATATTATATTACGTATAAATAGCTCTGTACGGTGTGCCCCTGCCTGTGTAATATATTAGGCACATGAACGATTTGTAAGATATCGTGTTACTGAAATATTATCGCATATTATCACCATTATTGTGGTTATAATATTAAAGTTGAAATTAGCTGTAGCGGTTTTCGAAGCAGCGGTTGAACAATGTGTGCGCTGAGAATTATCTGTGCGCATGACGAGGTTTCGGCTCGAGAATTAATATATAATTTTTTTTATACGTATTCATCATTCGGTGGAAACGCTATACATATTTTATAATCTGAGTGGAGCGATGGACGTAGGCATATTGATTTTACAACGTGTTGTATGTTTTTTATTTTTGTCTCTGAATAGGTACCTACCTACATATTTTTTTATGGCAGAAAAATCTTCAGCTACAAGAAAGATGAAATCTAGACTGTACTCTGAGAGGATAAAAGTGAAATTCTCAGTAGGCACTTTTCTTAATAACTATTGGGAAAAACAAGAAAGAATTGGGGAAAATACAGATTTCAATAATAACGATTTTGTTGTTTTGTTCTAATTCGAAAACGAATAACCGCAGACATTTGCAATTGTTCACCAAATGGTTTGCATATTCTCTGTATGGTACTTATAATTTTCAAAATATTTCGAATATTTTTGAGCTTTTTGTAGATATTAGAAAGTTTTGATTTTTTTTTTATCATTAATAAATGATCGATAAATGTCGATAAAAACATTTTTACTCAGTAAAAAACCTTTGTAATGTAATACAAGATTAAAACGTTTTTACTATAGCAATTAAAAAATATTTTTAATATATTGTCACCAATTTGATTTATGAGTGTTTGAAGTTTAAGTTCCAATCACGAAAATAAATACATTTTTCAGTAGTTAAAAATGTATAAATTTGTAAACTATTATACCTACGGGCTACGACTTGAAATACAACATCATGGTCAAGAACAGTCATAAGGTAGAACTTGGTAAATGATAAATTGATTTTAGGAAGAGTACGTCATATGGCACATTTATTTAGTTTATTTAGACTCGATATTTGTTTGTTTATTACGCTTTGAATTATACTTTGAACTATAATTATTTTTCTGATTGAAAATATTAATTCACTAACCTTAATATTATTACTAACATTATGTCTTGTATAAAATCAAAATATATTTAGAAGCGCCTGTGTATTTCATTGCAAGCTTTAATTATTAATTGTTATTCATAATTTATATTGTTTGTAACAATTATACTTAGTCAATGATAATAGCCGTCGACGATATTAATATTTTATAGATGAATTTATTATTTAAATCCTTAAAGATTTTTAGTGGTAGTTGAAAGATTTAATAATAAAAAGAAGAAATTATATTATGTACCTAACGTTTCCTCGGAGTTTCATCTTATCGCATACGAAAATGCATATTAAAGCTCAAAGTCACAAGAAAAAAGGCTCGATAAAATCAGTAACAATATTAGACCTTAGTTTTTGTTCACAACCGCACGTGCAACGCAATAACTCTGTTACTTTTAAGGTCCTAAAAAAACAAAATATAATCGGAATATATTAAAGGAGTCCTGCAAACAAAGAAAAAAATAAGTTTTTTAGTTTGAAAATATATATTACGTTCAATTCTAAGAAAATAGGGACATAGGTTTCACTTCATATTTTTCACTTGCATTATTCAATGAGTTATGAGGAATTGGAAAAATCCTAGTGACGTCATTGGGCCGGATTCGTAATTTCATGTGTAGTAAAACTTACTTGGTTCACACGATAATTTAAAACAATTTATTTTCAAACTTTGGTCACAAATATTTGATTTGTTTATTTTGCCACCGAAAACGACATCAGAATTAGTATTTCACATTTTACATGCTTTAAACGATAACATTAAAAATTGTATTTTTGAAGTTTGGTCTTTTACTGATTCATACCATACTACTAATATTAAAACGAATGACTATAATGTATAAAAATATCATAAAATATTCATAATACAAAATATAGGATGACGTTCTGAATTGTGTTTCGTATACAATAATTATTTGTCATCGAATTCAGATTTAACACGTCGTGCATTACAGTTGATAACTCAATGACGAGCGGGCGAGGTACACTCGACACCTACTGTAGTACAGCAGAAGGGTCGTTTATCTAACATCCCTTTTTTTTACATTAAATTGATTGCACAACATTGTTTTTCAAAACGGTATAGACTACAATAGTAAACTTAACCATTGTTTATTATTAATTTTAAGAGATCATATTTTGTTTTTGCTGCGTGCTCCTTTAAAACGAGAAGTCAAATTATAATCACGTGAGTAATAATCTGATATTACAATAGTTGTTTAATATGAATGCAAAATATCTTCTCTTCATTTGTTTTCATATTCAATTGTTTATATATTTCTTATATATAAGAAATATAGGATTGATTATGGGATTTCAAGTTCCTGGTTTTCAATTTCAGTGTCGCTATTAGGGAGGACTCGTCACCTTACCTATTAATTTCGGCTAAAGAATGCACGTCGTGTGTAAAATACAATCGAAAAACGTACTTACCCTCGTACACCCAGTCAGGAATGCCATTATACAATTCCGAGCCACCTGTGAATGTCAACTGTACGGTGCTTGTCAGGTTATTAACGTCTTGTATGTAATATATGTTGTTATGATCCACGATCGCTAAACTGTGACCGACAGGTGACCACTTGGCCAACTGCAAATCCCACGGGCTCACTGAGTCCCGGTTTTGCAACGCGAATTGTTCTCTAGACAAATAAATAATCACTATAATATCACAGCTATAAATAAGTATGCAAAGTGTTTGAAAAATATGTGTTATTTTAAAATCAATCAATAGATGTATTCAAAATAACTTTATAATAACTTTTCGACAGGTATGGCTATGTAAAGTTAATTTGTCAACCAATTTGACATTTTTGGGGGAATCGTAAGTTCTTACATGAGAGTAGAAGGTAAAAAATACATATATAAATTCCTTCATATGAGATTTTTAAATGTCTACATGAATATAGAAATGAGATGTGTAGTTCCTACATGGTAAGAAAAAGGTACGTATTTAAGTATTCCTACACGGCATTCCTTCATATGAGATGTTTAATCTTTTTTTCCTTTTAATGAAGGGGCTCACATCTAAATTTATAATATATAATGTGTAAATTGTTATTTATTGTAATTGTTAATTATTATTTCAACTCCTAAATTCATAATTTGTACGTGATAGGAAGCTATGGTTCAAATTTCAAGTTTCTAGTACCACAGAAAGTACACCAATAGTTTCGTAACACAATTTTTTTTTACCTCCAGACATAAAACTATAGTATTGATGACAATATAACTTTATGTAATAAATAGACACTCACCCCGTTTTAACGTTGATTATATCGTAGAAAGCAGTAAATGAGTGCCTGTAAACCTGCAAACACATTAAAATATTTAAAATTGTACATGGGAACGGTCAAGCTAGCAAATTTTACAGTAATGGTATACCTTTTTGTAGCGATAAGCCAAAAGAAGGTATTGCTTGTCGGCAGAGAGATCGTATTGGAAGGCGTTTGCGACATTCTAAAAAACGAAATTACAAAAAACGATTACGAAGAGTCCGTGGTTCTATTGAAGATTATTATAACATGTTATACTATAGTAATTGTTTTTAAAATACCAACTTTTGTAGTAGCGTTTGCCAAAACTATCGTGTTCAAATTCTTTACATTAAACAGTACAATATCTCCTTTGTCATCTTTCATCAATATTTCGTCACCTGTATAGTCAATGAAATACAATAATATTACAGTCGTGTATGTAATCAACTGTATATTTATAAATTATAAAATATAAATTATAATATTTGTTTATTTATAATGTAAATATTTATTATTTTTATTTTACCATTTTTTGATATACTTAAGTACGCATAATAATTTACATTACACAACATAAATATTATAAAAAACAATTATTTACAATAATATGCATGATGAATTATCAGGACTTTTGTGTGAAAAAAACTATACTCAAATTATATGGATGGAACTCCGTGATGTTAGTAAATTAATAGCGAAATAAATTAAGAGCAATATATATAATAAAACACCACTGAAATGGGTTTTAAAATTTGATATTTTTTGGAGGGAATGAGTTTGTTTATTGGCAGAACATCACACGTCGTGCTATATATGCCTAGTGTATACGCGTGCATAGTAATGGTTTGCAAGGCCATATCTGAGGGGGGGCAGGGGGT
>NC_042493.1:58782774-58819635 GCF_005508785.2 Acyrthosiphon pisum
CCAGGAACTTGTAATCCCATAATCAATCCTATATGTCTTATATATAAGAAATATATAAACAATTGAATATGAAAACAAATGAAGAGAAGATATTTGCACTCATATTAAACAACTATTGTAATATCAGATTATTACTCACGTGACTATAATCTGACTTCATCGTCTCACACCCCCCCCCCCGAAAAAATTCTGGATACGGCCTTGATAGTTCAACGGGAGTAAGAAATGTCAACGGTTTATTTGGTAGAGAATGCATTGAAAAATGTTTATTGTGAATATAAAATATATATTATTATAAAAGTATTTTTTAGGAATAATGGCATATATTTTGAAGAAATGTGCATATTTTGTAGAAAATATTGGATACCTATTTATTACTACCGTGGTATACATAGTGATTCAGCATCCTATGCTCACCCCCATTTTTATTTATTTAATAATGAATTTATTCTGATTTTTGGAATTTTTAAATATGCTTAAAGAACATATTTTTGTTTTAAATTCTTGACATTTTTTTTACTACTCAAGTGAAATGCTATTTGTATAATATAAATTAAGTCATAAATAATTATAACTATCCACCTTGGACCCATGTCCCATTGAAAAGATTAGGTTCGTAGTCGGCACTGAGAAGTCGTTGAAACTCTAAGGGTTCGTATTTTATTGCTTGAGGTTTATTGAATATGTCTGTGGTGAAGTAAATCAACGCTCCGAATACCGAAACGACCAATAGTAATATCAACAGAAATATCAAAGGTCGGTTCTTTACGTTCCACACACACTTTTCCTGAAACAAAAATTCAATTGTCAGTTTATTAAATGTATCCATTATAATACATAATATTATGCAAGGATGGGCATTAACGAGTTAAAAAGTTTAAGTTAAGTTACTTTTAACTAAGTTACATAACACGTCTTTATTTTTTGGAAGTACCAAACTTTTAACTTAGCGAGTTAAATTGGTTTCCATCATACCTGTGCAGTAAATTATGAGTTAATTAATTGTATTGTCACGTTAAGTTAATTTTGTCCTAATATTATAAAACCCTTATGGATTTAAATATATATTTGTTTTTATATACTTATAAATAAATAATATTAAACGGATTTTTTATAAAATATTATTTATAAATTATAAATTATACTACATCGAAACTAAATTGCAGTATGTTTAATTTTTTTCCAACGACCAATTAATTGATTGAAATCAAATAAAGTTAAACATGTTGTTTGATCTGGTCGTGGGTGGTTTATTAATAGCTGCTGTATAATAATACAGTAGCTATTGCATGCCAGTGGCGCCAACAATCATGCAATTTCACTATAAACTATAATATAATATAATATGCGTGGGTGTCAATAGAGTCAAAATTCTCGCTTAGCGAAAAATATTTTTCTACGAAAAATTGTCATTCAGTTTATTTTCTTTGGTAGCTAATATCCTTAATTATAATATACTCAATACTTGATGTTCAAATATACTTCTTATTTCATATACCATTTAAATATTTTCAATATTAAAACACAAATTATTTTAATTTTAAAATTAAAAAATTTAATCTGTACATTTTCCATAGAACTGCAGCACTTTAGGGCAAGTACAGCTCCTGGTTTCAACTATTTTATTATACTTATTCTACTCTTGTTAAAACATAACTCAAACTGTTATACAGACATACTGACCTAATTGTTCGTAATTTAGCCATACTTTTTAAATTTCATTTAATTAGTTTTCTAATATGATGGTATTTTTTGGGAGTACCCTTCGATATCCCTGAGTCACATCTATAAATTATAGTGTTATGCTTGATAATAATAAATAATATTGTGTGTAGCTAACATTTTTTTATCGTCAAGTCAATAATTTTAACTTTTGCATCAGTGCACTCACTGGTTTTATTTCTCAGGTGCGCAAAAATTGTTCAACTTTTTTCAAGTAGGTTTAAGTACGTACATGATAAATATCTGCCTGATCGACCAGTTTTAAGAACTTGTTATTTTTGCAAAAATAAAGTCAGCAAAATTAAAGACTTTAGCACCAAAATGATGACGTGATAATATAGGTAATATACGCGGAAATATGGCTAAAAAGTTTGTGAATACCAAATTCAATATTTTAAATATATTCTTAGGAAAAATTTGGGAAATGGATTTGTTGGGGAAAAAAGCAAATTGCAAATTATGAAAATAGATACTCGTGAATGACATGCTATTTTTTGCTACAGATTTCGATATTTTAAGACAAGTATAGTTGTCCACCCAAGTTGGCCGGATTTGGCGTAGGTATTTTCAGGTCTGTAAATCAAAATTGTTGAAAGTTAACTAACGACTTCAAGCAAATAAGTCAACAAATATTGAAGACGATTTGGCTACAGTGAGTACCAAAATTATGTCTTTTTTCATAAAGTAAAAATGGGTAGAAATTTAAAAATTCAGAAGAAATGTACAACTGTTGGAGGCTGATAAAAAAAATTAAACGCGTCATGAAGATTCACCTAGTGCAAATAGGACCTGTGTCAGAACAACGTCTTTAATTTTTGACATGCGTGAAGTTGGCACCCCCAACACGATCAATTTATTTAATAATTTTTAGTTTATATACTTATATGGACACAAACATATATGTAAGAAAAATTGTAATTATACAAATTTATTCATAACAATGATGTGGGCAATAAAATACAATTTGATTTTGATTGTGTCCGTCTAATAACTTCAGACTGCACGTTTATTTGATGTCTTGAAAATGTTTTCACGACTTCAAGCATTGTCAGCGTTTCATTTTTATTTAATATTTTGTTAATATATTCGTAGTAGCTATAACATAAAATTATTCTGAATATTTTGAAAATGTAATTGTGTTAATTGTTGGCTATTGTTAATATCCATTAAGACACGTCTTCCCTTATTAGTTATTATTAGTTAGTTAACTATAGCTGAAACTTGATGAATATAAAACGGAAAATAATATTAATTTTATATGTGACATATGGGGAGGAGTAAGCCCGCTCCTGCGTATGCCACTATGCTGTTTAGTTTCAATCGAATATTTGTCACAAATTAAAATCAGTCCGTGTACGAAAAATTTACCGAATGTGTATGCGCCTTTAACGAGATGTATTTCGTGTGGACATGAGTGACGATGAAGTTTCTAGTTTAGACGTGATTTTATCGTGTCATCACGGTCAGTAATTTCCATATGATGTTTCATATTTCATTTGTTCAATTCTTCCTACTTCGTTTAAATGTATACAAATTCAACTATAATTTATAACGAGTAATGGCTATTTCATGGATGATAAACAAATTCTTGCAAATTTAATTTATTCCTTGCAATTTGTCATTAATTACTACCTACTGTAGCAAAAGTGACAGAAAAAATACAGAGTATTCCATTTAATATATATCTGGGTTTCAAAACGATTTTTTTTTAAATTGTTTTATGTATTTTAGTAAATGTAAGTATTGATGCATTCAATGGTATTTATGATTTTTATGATTTTCAACTATCTATTGGCTATTTATATAAAATTTAAAAAAATTAACTTAAATCAAGTACTAGTACAAGCTAATTATTGGTATCTGTAAGCTTTTATTATTTAACAGAGTAAGTTAACTAATAACTTATGATATTAAAAAGTGGGCAAATGGGTTTCGCTCTGCTGTACAGTAGGTTACCAGTGGGTCACTGTAATGGATGGTGTTAAATTTGAATTCAATGATATAATATCATTGTATAAGGAAAACGATTCTGAGCGAAAATGGTCTGCCAGCCTATGATATTTTTAAGTATATTTGATATGATATTAATGTGAATAAAGTAATTTATGTATAAACTATTAACGTGGCGCCTTGTTTTAAATTTTTAATGCTTGGCTATAAAAGTTGAACATTTTAGACATTTTTTATTACAAAATAATTATTAAATTTTAAATTTGATAAATTTTGTCGAAATTTTAACTTTAAATGCTAATTTTTTATGAATTTCTAACTCAAAATAATTTGGAAATTTTCGTAATTTTTACGTATTTTGTCAATATTTGAACTTAAAATGCTTATAAAAAAAAAAATAGTGACGATAGATTTTTAATATTTTTCATTTGTCTTTGAAACAAAATATTAGGAGCTTTCTATTAAATTTTCTAGCTTTTGTATCTAACAAATAAAATTTCATTGATATTTATAGAATAAAAACTAAAAAAATTGGAAACTGAAAATGTCCCTAAACAGCTCAAAATAAGTCAAAATATTTTAAAAAAAGGTTAATAAAAATGCTAATATAAACATTCAGTAAAAATTTCATGTACGTAGGTCATTTGTTTAAAAGTTGCACCGAAAACCAAAATCAATTTTCTCGAAAATAGATTTTGCGTAAAAATTCCCGTTTTCATTAATTTGTTTTTTGTTTTTCACGGTGCTTTTGAAAACTACTGGGAAATTTTTACTTTTGACCCTCAAAAGTACCAACTAGTCTCCCTTTCCTATCAGAAAAGATACTGTTTAGAAAATCTAAGCATTTTTACTGTCCTAAAAGGTGATGACAAACACAACAAAATAATAAAAAGAAAACACTCACACATCATTGTAAAATCAATACATTCATCGTTTCACTCAGAATCTAAAAATGTTTTCTATCAACTATTAACTCTAAAAAAAATAATAATAAATAAATATCTTTAACTTGCCCAGTCTAGTATGTATGCATAATATATACATATTTAAACGGAGATTTGTACATAATATATATATATATGATTGTATGCTTGCATGTATGTATATGTATATAATATCAAAGTATGCACCTATGTATATTTTATACGTATGTGTATGTAATATGTAGGTACATGTATAATGTATATGTATGTATTTCACGCGCAAAGAATGACGGAATTTGATTTACAGACATTCTTCATATAAAAGAAGAATTTAATACCTGATGTAGGGCTGAGAACAAAGTGTTTCCGAGATATTCGAATACGTATAGTCTAATACGTGTGCGTGTGCTTAGACTACAACTGACACCCGCTCGAGTGCTCCGAGGGCGAGTTTATTGTATTATTTATTTATATTGTGTAAACTGTTTTTTTCTCTCTCACAAACTGAGACTCAGCCACCATATGTCTCCGGGCACGTACATACAATATACATATATATAATATTATAATATAATATAATATAATGCCGCTGTTTTCTCTCGACGGGTACGCACAAAATGAGACACGTATATGTAAGGGGAAAAAATCGCGAATCGTCTGCGCCACTAAAGGGAGGGACAGAGAACAGTTCGCGTTCGCGCTCCCTTGGTTTTTTATTTTGTATTTCATCAATATGCGACCCCCATATTATATAGGAAAGAATTGAATTATCAGCCATATATAGTAATCATGCATTCGTGCGTAACACATTTTTGCCGTATTTTGTGTTTTTTGAGCAACCATCAATATCGTTGCCTACCAGGCAACGAGTGCATCCACAAGTTGGGCCCGAATATAATAAAATTACAGTTCTAAATAAATTGTATGTGAATTGCAGGCTCCTGGTGAATAAAATATTTTGTTCGGATTGGGTATTGGCGTATAAAACAATTATGTGTTTGAATCGATAAATAAAAACTTTATTAAATGAAAATAAAATACAAATTATCTGTGATCATAATATTCAAACATTTCAAACCAAATTCATAAGTACAAATTGGTAACTGCTGAACAGCAACACAATAAAAAATATATATAACGACATGTAATCCAACTTGCTACTGTCTGCATTCAAACCAGGTCAAAGACTTGAGGTATTAGGTAAAATGAATAATGTAGAATATAATTTTGTAGTAGAAAAGGTGTCGCCGCGTCTTAAGTTAATACTGACAATTTATCTTTAGGCTTTAGGAATATTTTAAAAGGGACCGAGATCATTAAATTACCAAATGCTATGACGTTATATACACCAACAGTGATACAATCAAGTCATCTTCCGACGAAATAAAAAATATGAACTTATCAGTTAACATAAACCCACGCATCACCTTATTAAATGTTTCCAAATTAAGTTTAAAAATATACAAAATAAAGAATTAAAAAACAAATTTAAAAAATATTAATTTCCAAATTCTAGATTTTAAAAAATGTACACCAACCTCCCTAACATTAGACAAAATCGTAAATGATACAGACAATGAATAAATTAGAAAACGCAGTAACCAATAACAATCAGAAGATTTTTGCATTTATGAACAGTTAATATTAGGGATATTGTAGGTTATTTTATTTAGTAGGTAATTCATATAATTATTACTATAAAAAAAAAATGTATCGTAAAGGAGAGAGAGAGCTAAGAAAAATGTGGATAACTAGAGGTAGAGTGCAACACGAAGACAATATTATAATCTAATAAAAATATTAATGTACCAAAAATATAGATTTTCAAGTAATTTTTTTATTTATTTATATACCAATCTAATAATTATGAATATCAGTCTTTATTTTGTAATAATCAATAATCACATGTAAAAATTACTTGCGTTTTAAATACGATTCGGGAGTACCAATATTATTATATGCCTCTTTTTTTTTGGCCTTATTATTTTATCTACCTATACTCGGCACCCGCCTATAATATCTATACAGCTACGACTACAAAAATACCCATAAAAAACGTCGTACACGTGTGATCGCTAGAAATCCCGGGTTTGTAAACACGGGACCCCGTGGTGTTTCGCAGATGGACGATGTCGATTCACGTGGCAGGTTTTTGATAAAAATCTAATTGTTACTCCGCTACCGGCAGCAGTCACACACGATATTATTTTTTTTTAGTAAAAAAAAAAAACACCTAATCGTGGATACGATTAACACTGCGCAGCTGCACACTTTTAAATAGCTAGATAGTATAATATATACAAGGTGATACGTTTAGCAGTATTAAATTAGTTATTTCAAAAAACACAGACGTTTTTAAAAAAACATTTAATTTTTTTTCCTATTTTTTATCGTTATAATATGTAATTTTTAAGTTTTTACTAAAATTTTCTCTTTTAAAATGACAACACAAATTTTTAATTTTATATGTTTTCGATGATTATAGAATACAATTATTTGGAGTATTTCGATCTATAAAAATCAAATTTTGGACGAATAGTTTCTCAGTAAGTATTGTAATTCAGTATAAGTATACCTATGTTTAGAATATTTATGAGCAAAAAAATGAATAAATATGCACTTTTGCGGTAAAAAATGTAAAAAAATTTTTTTCATTATTCTATTGCTTTTTCACGATGGTTTCAAATTATGTAGGTAAATAAAATTTTTATTTTAAAATCTTTTACAGTATTAATACATATTAATTACTAGTTGCCCGACCTTCCCCTGGAAGAAATTATTTTTTTATAATTTAATTTAAGAACATATGACTATTTTTTGGCTATAAAAATAATATAATATAATTACATATTGTAGTTATTGTTATTGCTAATTTCTGAAAATTATATAATATCCTACATTTTGAATTCAACCACTGGAGTGGTAAATTTTATTCTTTTTAATAGTTTTTATTATAGAATAGAGATAAGGTAGAAACAAATTTAACAATAAATTATTTGTTCAATGAATAATTATATATATTTGAAATGGAAAAATGCAAGTGCAAACAAATAAATAAATAATTAATAATAATAATATTAATAATAACAAAAATAAATAAGCAAACAAACAAACCGGTTTCCTTCGTCTCCAAAATCAGGTTAGATTCTTATATATTATATAGATTAATATTATAATTATCATTTTACGTTAAACACATCGATATAATATAATATTATAATATTATATGTAATCACGACGTATAAGGAAAATTGTAAAATATATTATTCATTTTAGAATATACTATTGTTATTAATTAATGTCTTGACATTAAGTAAAATTATTATTATTATTATTATTATTATTATTAGTTTTTGAACAAAAAATAATGATCGTTTTACTTTAAACGGATCACCCGGTATATATAATAATATTTTGCAATCACGACGTATGAGTATTATATCTATCTGGTATATCTATTTATTATAATACGTATTTCATGTATATTTAGGACAACGGAACGATTGAACGATTGTTGTCCGCACGTATAACGGGATACAATAATGGGTACCTACCTAGCTGCCTATAAATGAATACAAACGGTACAATATTGTAATATTATAATGATGGAGTTTATTTCAAATCTTGAACAACGACGTCGCTGTTATGTCGCATCGACGAAGAATGCAAACACACAAATATTACACTGTACACTGTACCTACGCATGAATCGGGAAAAAAACCTAAATAAGTTTTTAAATAATTTTGATAAACAGCCATCTGAAATAGCCGGAACATTTAAAAACTTTTATCAAGTCTAGAAAATGCTAATATTATGGATATTTAGTGAAACCCCCAAGTCTCTACTACAGATGGGTTCTTTCGTTTCTGAATGAAATATTGATTTTTTCAAAAACCAAAAATGTTTGTTTTATATATTTTTTTTTGTTTTTCATGTTTTTATTAAGAAAGTACTAGGATTTTTTTTTTTTATTAGATCCACTACCTTGTTGTTACAAGTAAAAATCAAAGCATTTTCAAAATATGAAGCTCAAAAAGAATAAATAAATAAATAACGTACGTTGTATAACCAATACATTATTTATAATACAGTTCCGTTCGGAATTTAAAATATAACGAATTTCCTTTTTAAAATGATTGTATGATACAAATCTTGACATGCATAAAACAAATTTAGTAGTCCACGCCGTCGAACATCTGTGCGCCAGTACCACATATTATTTTAAAAATGGTTTAAACATAATATCTTGAAAATATCTCAAATATTGTTTATTATAATATTATGGTTTTGTCGATACCACCATAGATACATTTATAATAGGTAATAACATCATAAAAATACATTTAAAACAGGTATGTGGTTACATAATCTGATAATCACTCAGCTGTTCAACGTGTAGGTGTAGAGTGTAGATCGTCGTTGAGTAGGTCACTGTATAATGGATGTTATGTTAAATTATCCCGACGATATATTTTCTCGATTTTAATTTATAAAAACTGTTTTGCATAGTTTACATAAGTCGTGTGTTGATAAATTCAAATCAAGAAATGTTCCAAAAACAATATTATAGAATCTATTAATATTAATTTTGTAGGAATTAGACAAAAAAATCAAAATCGATTTTGTCAATACCTGGTGTTGAGTAAAAATCTCAGATTTTCTTTAATTTTTTCTTTTGACCCCCGTACTCTATAGTATCAACTAGATTCATTTTATTACCTGAAACTATGATGAAGTAAAAAATCGAAGCATTTTTATAGCTCCGGTGATAACAGAAACACAAAAAAATAATTAACGCCAATCATTGTAAAATCAATGATCCCTCCGCTCAGAATCTAAAACGGTCATTTATATTTTTTGGGTCACCAAAATATAAACAGTAAAAAGTTTTGGAACCTCTGATATAGAAAGGTAGTTATACATATATTTTACACAAAAATTTAATATATTAGACTATATTAATATATATAATATTATTGTAGAGAACAAAAAATTTGTCAATTTGAATTTAATCTCTTTAAACTCTATAACAAACATAATTTGTGTGACCTGAAAAAACCAAGCGACACAATTCAGTATTTGGGACACAACTCTTTTGCATCCGTTAAATTTTAATTCAATGATAAATAATTGCGTAGTTATAGAAAAACGATTCTGAGCGGAGACGGTTTGTCAGCCTATATAATATTTCTAAGTATATTTTATAACATATTTATATTGCTATAATATAATGTAATTTACTTTACTATTAATAATACGGTAGGGGTTGAATTAATTTTCGCAGAAAACATTTAATATATTATATTATTATTTATCAATATTTAACTATTATAATAGTATACTATTTATGTCAAAATTAGTTATATTATATTATTGTTATTAACTTTTGAGCCCATACCAACCAACCGTAGTACTATGTAAATATGTTCATGGTATACATAATAATAAGCAATAGCATATAACCAATCTATTAGTCTAAAGTCTTAGGTGTTTAAGTTTAAAATATTAATAATTTTAAAGCAAGTACAAAATATTTGTATAAAAATATTCGTAATTTTTATGAATTTCGTACATATTAATCGGTCATAAAATAAGATCATAACTGCATTGTTGGTAATTTTTAAATACGGTAAGAAAAAATTATGAGTAACTTTTTATGCATTATTATTATTTTTTTTTTAAACAAAAATTTATAATTTTTATAAATAAAACTAAGATTTCCAAAAATTTCAAATATTTAGAAATAGCACAAAAAGAGCCAAAATGTTTTTAAATTATTTCATGTCTAGTAAATTGTTTTATGAATATTTAATAGGTTAATTTTAATTATATGTTCTAGTTTTTAAGTACCTAGGTATTTTATTTTAGAATAACAAGAAAAAATTTAAATTACTTGTTTTGTCAAAAACTAATTTTCTATAAAAAAATCTCCATGTTTCTCTACTTTTTCTTTTTTCCTGATTATTCCAAAAAGTAATAAGAATTCTGGTTTTCATCTCCCAAAAGTACCAACTTAATCCAATTTGTTATCAGAAACTTCCCTCGAAGTTAAAGATCAAAGGTTTTTCTCTACCTACTATAACTATAATATACCGAAAAAAACCCACACTCACATATCATGGTAAAGTCAATACATTCATCGTACTGCTCAGAATCTAAAAATAATTTGATTTTAATGCCCTTAAAATCATTCAAGTGCATTAAATATATTATTATATGAATAAATCCGTTCACGTTCACGTTCACGTTCTATATTTAGATATTAGTGATAAGTGACAACGTTTACGTTTACATTTATATTATAAACAAAAATTAAAAATAAGTTTAATTAGGTAGGAACATGAATTAATTTCTAATCTTTACATAATATTATTGTGTATAATGTATATAGGAACAAAAAAAGTGTGTAAAAAAATGAAATACATTGTTACCTCGATTATCACAAATGTTATATTGACATTTTTAAAAATAGTTCTGTTAATGTACGCAATAACCATTTAAATGGCTCGTTAATGTAGTTTAGTCAAGTCTTTACTACCAATATGTTATTATATACGAATTCGTTATAGGTGATATCTAGGTACTGTATATTATATAGACTATATATTTTTAAAGATATTATTCACCTGGTTCGTTATCATAGTAACAGAGTTGAACGGTGTGAATAGGTTCATGGTATAATTAATAATAGGTAATAGGTTGCAGACAATTAATCGAATTGTTTTGAAAATGTCATTGTTTATAGTAGACATATCAAAATAATTTATGTAAGAGTTTCAAGGTACCTGCGAACAATATTTTTGAGTTCAACGAAATAACTTAAGTCGTTATTCTTCAAGTAATTTGGTATGTATCTAATTTCGTCAAAGTTTAAACTTCAAACGTCTGTATAAAAAAATGTTATGTTTATACATTTTTTAAATTTGTTGGTGTAAACAGATGAATTACGCTTTTGGGATCCTTGTAATACATTTTCAATGAAAATTGAATTTCCATTTTATGGTGATATAATTATACACAATTTTATGATATCATTGAGACTAGGATTTTTATACTTAAGCATAGGTATTAGTTCCCTTTAGTCCAAATATACATTGATTGTCAGTCATGTACTCGCTATTTGGCTCATACTGAATTGAATAGGACAACTTTTTACTTCACATACTACGTATTATTTAGAGTTTTTTAGTATTTATTTGAAGAAATAACTAATGTAAAACATAATATAATCAAATGAAGATCAGTGATTATTGTTTTATTACCAGTAAACTATTGTAAACTATTTACAAACTGACATGGTCGAAGTAAAAGATAAAATTGTTTTCTTAAAAATGTTGTTAAGTATATGAGTTAGATTTACCAATCGTTAGTGTGACTAGTGCTTGCCACGTAGATACATAATTGTATATTTTGTGCGTGACATTTAGTATAACATTTATATAGACAATTTCGAAGAATGCCTAAAGTTCAAAGTTAAGGTGCTAAATATTATAACAATGTGTTGTAGACTAGAAGCAAAGTTTATAAGAACTGATGGTAAAGTGTTAAGTACATAAGGGATTTCTGGTCCTAAAATTGTACAGTTAATAATATGTTGTTAATTATATGTAATTTCTACTAATATTAATATTATAAATTATCATTAACAAAAGGTTATATTGTAATTTATATTATTTTAAATAATTAGTCAATAATAATAATATCATCGCGTTATATATTTATCAATGTCGATCGAAAAAATGGAAAATTTGCAACGGTGTTATTATTCCAGCTCCCAAACATTAAAAAAAATAATTAAACTCGTCGGTGATGAAATCCGATATCTTTCAATTCGTATATCATTATTTTTGATAATTTTAAGATAGGCCCGCCTCGCATTACCTACATATTATACCATACTTCAATGTATTTTCCTTAAATCTGAATGTTCGTAAAATATATATTAAACAACCTTATACACACACGCGGAGTACAATGAACTTATAGAATATTCGCGAGGGATTATAATAATTCATTGTAAGCCAAAACCAACTCCATGTAGTATTATATTATTTAATATGCTAAAACGTTTTCGACTATATTCCTTTTATATGACCTAAAGCAGTCACTGCAATAATTGAATACATTAAAAATATACTATGCATTATTATTTATTAATAATAATATAGATTTGCATATTATGCTTAAACAGCGGCGCCGTAAATTAGACTTCATTATTGATGGATTGTTTACATAACTTACTTTTCTTAATGCTAACAATACACCCAAAGCCTAATTTTCATAGAATGATATAAAAATCATCAAATATTTTACAAATAATCTTTATTTTCATAATGCAGCGTATCTAGTTTTATGTTAGGTATAGTGTAATTATAATAAACTTAAAAAAAATTGATAAAATTCTTATAGTTCAAACACTTCAAACTAATATTAAGCGTCCTCTATCGTATCAAACACTCAAATTCGACAATGACTTAGTCCACTTAGGTTAGTTGCCTTGTTTAACATTTTCAGTAATATTGCTAACTTTTTAGCTTTTCTTAAAATTATCTTTATTTAATAACAGTGCAGTGTAAACGATATCATCTTCATGTCATAAACACTACTATAATATAATTATTATAGACCGCCTTAACTTCATCGCGAAGAAGGACATATTATTTAAGATTATCTAGTGGTGCAGAACGGTAATTTTACACCACCAACAGGCACCGATTATATTCTAATGTGGTGGTAAATGTGGCACATTAAATTTTGATCGGGCCCCGATTTACGCCGCGTTGCGTAAAGATAAGTTTAATATTAACATATTAACGCTACAATATTTAGTAGAGGTTATTTATGCAAATAGAAGGACAAACATAAGTTGACGCCCGGCAATTACTGATTGCAATCAGTATAAAAATTTTGGTGTCATCTGCAGTTATGATTGTTGGGTGAAGGTACATATTATTATATTATATTCAGTAAAACTTCCTTAAACAGAAAATCTCCTTGCAACGAAAAATAACAACAGTCCTGACTGAACTATGTCCCATATAATTCATTATCCTTTCAACGGAAATTCTTTTATAACCGTAAAATCAGTTAGTACCGAGTCTTTCCGTTATAAGGAGGTTCTACTATATATATATCTTACCCCCCGTAATGTGGAATACCGTACGTACGTTTCCCCAGCCCCCCCCCCATATATAAATTATCGTAAATTTTCTTTTGCCAATATTTAGTACGTAACTTGTTTGAATTTGTTTGACCCTAATCAGAATTTGTTCGACATCAGGTACCCCGGAAAAGTCCATTATTTCTTTGTGGGGGGTTGGGGATACGTTTCCTCAGGCCCCACGGAGAAATTGAATTTTCCGGTATACCTAATGTCAAACGAATTTTGATTCGGGTCAAACAAATTCAAGCAAAGGACGTACTAAATATTGACAAAAGAAAATTCACGAAAATTGATATGTGGGGAGGCTGGGGTAACACACGTGGAATTCCGGACAATTTACACACTGACCAGTCAAGTTGGTCCTGCCCGGCCAATTTGAACCGCGAGTACAAATACTAATTATTTTTTGTGCAGTATTTTTTTCTTAATAACTATGATATAATATTGATAGGAAATACCAAAACAAACTCTAATTTAGTATTAACAATATTGAATATTATTAATATTAATATCATTATTTATTTATTATATTCTGACAGTTTCCCTACATTTGCATTTATTTTGAAGAAGCTGCGTACAAGTGCATCGGTCATCTGACAATTTTATAGTTGTTTATACATTATTATTTTTTTAATAAATTCAGAATATAAAATTATTTAATAAAATTAATTACCATTGTTTTAAAATATTCAAAATATAATAAATATAATTGAAATAATACAATTATAATTAATACTTAAATAATTAAATTTGTCTTGTTTTTTCCCATCAATATTGTAATATAGGTATTCGTTATAATTAATTGAATTAAAAATGGGGTTTTTGGGTCGAGTCGAGGAATACTTAAATACGCATTTTTTTTTTATGACGATTTTCAATTTGTTAGCTCTTTTTTGAAGCAACAACACGCATTTTCATGTCACTTTAGCCATTAAACCATTGCCCCAAATTCAAAAATTAACTGATTTACGAGTTAAAGTTAAAGTAAAAATATGTGAATGAATAATATTATGTAAAACGACATGATGGAAGTTTTAAAAATCATAGGATGATGATCGTTGACAAATTCAATATTGTTAGTAAATTAAATTGAAACTTTTACTCGTTGTCGATTTCGGTCTTAGAACAGTGGTTAAAAGGTCAAAATGACTCAAAATAATTCAGTCCAACCAAATATGCGTAGAAAATACGTTTTTTTTAAAAAAAAAATAATAAGTTGTATTTTGCGAGTGTACAATGAGACGGCTAAACATTTGAAAGCCCCGAAAACCCCGTTTTAATCTTAAGTCACTGAACATAAATATATTTTCGTGTTACATCTAAAAAGAAACTTACTGTATATATATATATATAATAATATTATTTATATTTATTACAGCTTCAGTAGCTAATATCTTTCTGCCACCCAATTTCCGTGGAAATAAAAGAAAATTAAAAAATGTCAAATCGACTTTCTTCCGAACATTAAATTAAATTTTAATTATTTCGGACAAGAGTGGGCAAGTTACTTTTTTTATTTAACTAGTTTGAATTTAGTTAGTGGAAATTAAACTTAATTAAGTTGAAAGGTTTTTTTTTAAATAAACTATAACTCCGTGGTTGAAAGTTTCTATAGCCTTATTTCGCCGTACCGATTTTCTGTCACTTGGTAAACAAAATTATTTACAACCAATTTATTTGTACATATATATTTTTTAATAAAAATTATTGTTGAGTATGCTTACAACTTATAAATAAGTATACGGTATGTTCGGTAAGTTATTGTTATGAAAATAATTAATACTTTAGGTACATAATGTGTGAGAATACTCGTGAACCTACATTTTAATGACCATTAATCAAAACCAGTAGATACCAACGTGGAAACGAATTTAGACATTTTTCTTGAACAATACATTTTCCCACATTGAAAATAAAATTTTAAATAGATAGGTGGGACGTAGGTGTTTAATAGTGATAAAAGCAACTCTCGATCAACTGGTTGATTAATGTGGAAAACCCTTTTTACTAGCGATGTTTAACATTTAAACCCGATGTCTAATGACCGTAAAATATATAGTATTACGTATATCTATAACAATTGTATACAGCGAATAGCTTTTCGTTACTGTTATCAACTACATTGTTCTCGTGATAATATTACCTATACTATGTATATGATTTTAAAATGTCGTGAAATATTAATTCATTTGTGAGAAAAATAAAAGTTAAATAATTGTGTATTATAGGTGTTTAAAAGTTTATGATCACAATTTTACAGAAAGAGAATATTTTTAAAAGTCAGTTTATTGTATCGAATACTAATAAATAATTATTAAATAATAACCAATAGGGACCTAATTAATAAAAGATAAATTAACCGATCATAAAAAAGTATAAAACCATTTATATAGTAGGTGAAAATGTAAACATTGGTAAATAAGTCATCGATATTTTCCGTGTGAAATCAACAATCATTTCTAATCATCTATAGCCAAATAGTTTAAAAAAAAAATAATATTTTTCATAATTACATTAAAATATATTAAGAAGAGTGAAATTTTCAATTTTGAAATATTTCAAATTCAGAACCCTTTACATAGTACATAATACATATAATTTATAACCAAAATAACATTGTACGTTTACTATCGTAACGGGTGTGCAATTCTATTCAGTGAATCAGATCAGAGCACTATGCACACTTAACCTATAAATAATCAAGTAGATGACTAAAAAAATAATTTTATTAACGTGCATACAGTGTCCACGGATCATCGATTATAAATATTATGATTTTCCGAGTTTGGATTTGTAGGCTTTTGATTTTTTTTTCTATTGGTTTAAAATGAAACTATGTCAACTATAAATTTGATTTAATTAATATATTACCTACTTAAAATAAAATGCTTGAATTTAGGTCGTTGTTGTTTTTTTTAATTACTCTTGGCTTTTTTTTGTCACTTTTTAAGTATTTTGTTTTGTGTTTAAAACGCTTTTTCAAAATGTGTTCTTAATAAACGTATTTAAAAGAACAATATTTAATTTTATATTATAATATACTGTGTTCCAAGGTCATAGCGCAATCAATTGTATTTGTACGTCGTTATATTATTATGTTTGACGTAAGTAATCGTTATAACTTATAACTTGGATAAGAAATTACACTAAAAAAATCTCAATTTATAAATATAGCTTAGAGTTTAACGTTTCTTATTTGAAAATATTATCAACATATTAATTATTCAATTCATCTTGGATATCAGAGGTACAAATATTCATTTTCATACGTATTTTATAATTATGTTTTTATTTTATTATAATTTAGAATATTACACTAACTGTAACGTGCCATATGTATAGACTTAAAATCATATGTTACATAATAATAATACAAATTAATACACAACTAATATAAAATTATTGTGGGTTTATCAAAAAATAATGTAATAGTAGGTATATTATGTGTTTTTTTTTAGATTTTTTTTAGATTTTTTTACATCTCTAGTACCTTTTTGTATCACTTGAAGTGCTTTTTTTTATAGTTTCATAGATCCACAAAATCTGAACACTAATATTGTTATCAATGACATCAATGGTATTGCATTCGACGAAAACATAAAATTAAATTTACACATAATTAATTACGTATATGGCATAATATAGTTATGCGTCTAAGAAAAAAAGTACAGTTTTTAATGTATAATATTATGTGTCATTAGGTACCTATATCAGACTTTTTTTTTAGAACATGGAGTTTGAGTATAGAGATGCTTAAATGCCTTACTCAAAATACTACTAAACCTACAGTGCAGCGACAACAAAATCAAATTATTAGCATAGCTTGTCTTAAAAACATAGTCGCAAAACTATAAAGATTTTAAGGTCTTGCAAATAATACGCATCACTCTATCAGTTTATAAATAATATATCTAATATGCACTGGTGTGGGCGATACAGAATAATATTGTGGGAGACCGGTATATAGTGCGATGTTCGAATGACCATGAAATAATTAGAGAGAGTAGGTCATAATATGATGTAAAAAATAATTGATGCTAACACGTTTTTTTGATAAAATATTTGTGGATTGACTTGGCCCAAAATTGTACAATTCCATAAATATAGATTTAAAAAAAGTGGTGATTCAAAAACCATAGAATATTGCAATAAACTGGTCGTATATAATATGTAATAAGTTCTTTTTATTATAAAATAATATTATATTATAGTAGTTATGTTAATATAATATAATTTTCATTGGGTAACCTAACCTATTAGTTTTAATAATAATATGTTATCAATTATCATAAGCTGTAATCTAAATTTTGTATATCAATATTAACGTTACAGTATAGGTATTAAAGCATTTACCTTTTTCATAGTTCTAGTGCGTCCGTATATAGCCTTATCGACAAATTATATTGAATTTCCTGAATTCATTCTCGGCCTGCATCATTCAAAACTTTAAAGAAACAGAACTGACGATTGAATAATATAATAATTACAATTATTTATTGTTCAAAATACGTACAGTTATTATATACGTCATTATTATAACAACTACTGTGGTAATGGTGGGGGAAGATAATTTTAATTTATCTTCGATAATAATTGAACACGACTAGGACTTATTTACGGTCATTAAGTGCGAATAGTGAACTGATACGTGAACTAGTGCAATTACGTGTAGTGAAATCACGTACATAGTGTTATTAGTATATTAATACGGTTACGTGTTTTTAATTTTCAAAATGTTCAAAAAATGTAGATACTAAAAAATATTAGAAAATTTAGTACATTTACCTAAACTTAAAATATTGTTTAAAACTGGGTGTACTTAGGCACCTAGCTAAGCCAAAATAATAACCAAACATGTTTAGGGTGTAAACCAGTTAACTTCCTCGTGGTGTATTCAGATTAACTTAAATGGTCTTAGTATATTGTAGTAACTAATTTTATTAACTTCTTAAACGTTCAACACAACTATATGCTTAAAGAAAATATTTGGAAACCTACTTCTGTAAATCGAAAAAAAATATTTGTTAATATTTGTTGTTTGTATTTCATTGATATAATATTTTAATTTTTAGATAAATAAACATACGTCAGTCTAATTTTTTGCTAAACGCTAATTAATAATTATGCGCATCAATTATATAGGTAATAAATAATAATAATTGATAATATTAAATTTATGGATGTGGCATCATATTAAAATCTATAAGTCACAACAACTGATACCGTAATATTATTAACCACAACATCGTTACATCTCATTTCTCTATAATTGTTTAAACGTCAGCATCGTCGTCTGTGCGAGTGAGCTCCGTAAAAGAGTATGTTTAATAAATTCGGAAATAACCACTAACCCTATTATAATATTAAATTAATATGATTAATATAATTAATATAATATAATATTAATATAATTAACACGTCATATTAACTTTGAACAAGTCTTACATTTTTATTATTGTATTTTATTTATTTATGTTAACTCTATAACTTTATTTTATTGTATTAACTATTTAATTAATTTGTTTGCAAATTGTAAGCTCGCGGGCCCCCGCACAATACACAAATATGTTCAGTAAGGCAAGTGGCGCCGAACTATATTTTAAAGGGGGGGGGGGGGGAACTAAAAATGTATACGGACCACCATCTCCATTTACGCTTGCTTCAGTGCTGTATATGTATACACTAATAGCTTATTAGGAACATAATTCATAAGTAGTTTGCTGGGGTACCCACGGACCCCCACGACCCCACCCACCGAAAAAAGGGGGTGGGCGGTCGCCCCTCTTGGGTTATAGGTTCGGCGCCACTGAGTAAGGCCTATTATATTCTTGAAGAATAAAAAAAAATTAATAATAATTGTATTATTTCTATCGTTTCAATAACATTAACTACCGCCTTTTACAATTTAAATGAATGATTTTATTTGTAAGGTTTATTGTAATATATAACTATATACGTATCTACTTGCTTACACGAAATATTTCAAAAATGTTCTTAAATTGCTGTTTAATTTATTTTGTAAGTATAATGATAATCATAAAAGGCACTCGGGACCAATGAGATACCTTATAAAATATTATTATCCGAAGTATATTTTGATACGTAAAAAATCAAATTTCGAACAAGTAGTTATAATTAATTAGGTATGCGCGTATTTATTATATACCTACTTAGTTCAGACAACCTAAAGTTGGACCAACTTTTGGCGTATTACCTAACCCTGTGCCACTCCAAACTATAGTCGCTCTCGACTTAACTTCAAAAACGTACCTACTTAAGTCATCAACTACAAAATTAAATTTTTACGTGACGAAGTACTTCAAAAAATATTTGGCCCTAGAAGGGAATATTAAAAATGCAAATGTTGTCATTAAAAATAATAAAAACTTGTTAACGATATGAAACAATCGACAACGTAAGTGGTTTTTTTTAATGTTGTTCTGTAAAACGGCTATTGAATTTGTAAAAAAAAAATATTTTCAAGTACTTTCGATATTTATTGAAATAATGAACGTTCTTCGACAAAACAATAACCTGGTATTACCTGGCATAACTTGACACGATGTAATATTAAAAAAACAACGTGTATACTTACACGTACGAGTGTCGTACGTAGGAACTTTTATTAATTTATTCGACTATGAACCATGTGCATTACAGTCGGTACCTACTAAATTATTAATTCTTCTAAGCAACTATACGTCTATACCTATTATAATATATGCACACCTACTTACAATATATCATTTACGTTTATCTGAGAACATCACGCCTTCCAGTTCAGAAAACTACTTCGTAAAACAATAAACTAATTAATTCATTACACCATCATTCTTTTATTTTAACACATTGTCTTCGAAATCAACACTTTATAATAACTATATAATATATTATAGTTTACACTGAATACGTTTTGAATACTACTAAGCAGCACTAACTTTATTACTATAATAAATGTATAATATTGAATTTAGTGGGTACCTATAGCAGATATTATGATAATACTGCACAGGGGGATTCACCGATGAAAAATTATGAAAATTTTTTTTATACGCATTAATACTTTCTGCTGATATTGGTCAGTAATTACTTATTAGTAATTACACATAGCAAACATGGGTATTTGATAACAAATGATGTATTATTGCTGTGTTTTTTCCGCTAAATGTGGTTTTCTTGCTTTTTTTCCTTATTGTATTTCTATAACTATATTTTATTATCTGATAAAATAACAGCATCTTTCGGAGTACCAGAATATTGTAGTTTTATTAAAGTGACCGTATAATAATTTACAATTTTATTTAGGACTTTTGGAAAAGGAAAATTATCTGTCGTATAAATGTATGATATAATGTTGTTGTAAATATACATATTGTGTTTTTTTAAAGCAGGTTGAAATAGGTACGTAATACTTAAGTTGATCGGTAAACGTTAATCAGTACGTAATAAATGTGAAATATAGTGTTCTATAAAATTTGATTTAAAAGTTGAGTTTGAAGTGAATAAACCAAAAAAAATTTGTGACAGAATTCAACGAGAATGTGATATATTGTGTATTTTTTATAAAATGTTCAAATTCTTTAGTTGGTCGGTAAACATCAATCAGAAAATATGAACTTTATAAAATTTGACATGACTGATGAGTGATGACAATGTTATGCTTTTCAAATATTATATTACTATCTGAAGTTAAAATTAACTCTGAGAAAAAATTTAACATTGTTAAAAAGTGTCAATATTTTTGAAAATATTTTTTTTACATGATTTGATGTAATTTTAAAAGAAAATTTCTTAAAGAAATCATACATTTTACTATTTTTTTTATTATTGTATCGTTGTCTAAGTATTTTACTTTTTTGAAAGATACTATACATTTCATATTAGGAAGCATATATTAATCTGAGTATTTTTATCTACAATGATCAAATTTCGGACAAATATTTCGAATAATAAAGTTTTAAACATTTTAAGTTTTGATGAGCGTTGTAGAGTATCACAAGGGTACCCCGCAAAATAGTGTGTTCAATTTTTTTGATTTTTAAACATTGAAATCAGGAGTGTGTGGTTATGTTCCTGAATATGGTTGAAAGAGAGGGGAAAAACTAAGCCATAATTTTCAGAAAAGTTTTGATATTATAATAGGGTTTTTTTTTTTTGTAACATTATTAATATTTTTAGAAATACGGGCTTGGGAGTGCCCTCTCCCTGGGAGCGCCTCTTATTGAAATACTCCGAATAATATTCTACTTAAGAATATGAAATAAAAGTACGGAGTCATTCAAAAAAGTAAAAACTCAAATAATATTTTTTTTCAGAAATGTTATTTTGAAATGACATCAAATTAAATAAAAAGATTGGTTAAAACTTTTTGAAATAATAAGAGTAGTAACTTATATGGATCACCTGGAATACGAACAATTTTTAATTATTCGATAAATCTATGCATATTTTATGGACAAATAATGCGTTGATCATGATGTTTTTTTATTATTTGTTTCGGCGATGCAGTTGCGCCGTATATGAAAAAATCTTGTCACGGCTGTATTCAAACAATTTTACCAAAAACTTTGCAGTGCTTACCTATTGTCCTCCACTGCATCAATGTGTACCTACTACCTAAAGAAACAGTGCATGCACATTTCCCAAAGGTCGACCGTATTTGATTGCAGGGTTGAAAAAATAATTTCTGAAATGTACAAGACAATTCGATATTTTAAATGAAAAATGTCCGGCGATTTCAAATTCATCTAAACCAATACTGGGATACATGGATTACAGAAACTGCAGAATATTATTGTTGCGTATAGATTTAAATTAAATAAAAAGTGAAGTTGAAGAATTCAGAGAGAATGTCCAATACGTGAATATTGTAAAAGAGCTTTTAAAAGAACAAACTATCTCAATGTACTAATCTCTAGTATATATTAAAGTCTCGTCTACATCAAAAACAATTTTGGATTTATACCACGAGCAAATACAAATAAGAGGCAGGTATTTTGAATTGTCTCTATTTCACGTGTTTGTATTAATATTTAATTGATTTTTCTTTTAAGTGAACCTTTGGCAAAAAATATATGATTATTTTGTTAGAAGCAAAACACAAGCCGTTAGAGGAAGCCTATCGAGTGAACTATCAAAATTGATTTTTGAATAGTGTAATCGAGTTTTTTTTTAATAATAATAGACAGTAAGAACTTTAAATATCTGTTACTTTCGTCGGTTTTTGACGATTGATTATTTTTATTTTTATAAACAAATATTATTTCAAATTACTTATTTCAAGTAAATATTACTTATATTTACGAAAAAAATTTTAATATTATTCTTTACAAATTTACAATAAAAATAGTGCATTAATATAAAATGATTTATTTGATATATCAAGAGAGTTTCGGGACTTATATATTTTTACATATTGTTTCTGACTTTCTGAGTACCTATATACAATCTTATGAAAGTAAAAAATGTAGATAGTACAGTATACAGTGGATAGTAGGTTAGTAGATACTAGGTAGTATAGACAACACAGTTTACAGGGGCGGTTCCAGAGACATGATTAAGAGGGGGTGACCAACTCCTAATTTTCAGAAAATGTCGATGGTTTTTTTTTGTAATTTTGTTTTTAACAGTATACAATTGTTTAGAAATACAGCTTTGGGGGAGGAGGAGTTATGGCTAAGTAGCTAACATGATGTTAAAATAATTTATTTTGTTTATCATATAAATTAAATCATTTAGGCCCTTTAGAAGTAATATTTAAAATTATGAAAAATTGTGGAATATTCATTGTGCGTAAGACATGGTATTTATAATTATTTATTTTATAACGTATTATTATTAAAATACAATACATATATTTTTAAATAATACTTGTTTAAAAAAAATAATAATTATATATATCGTGTAAAAAAATGTTTTCCGTATAGTTTTCCTCTCGAGTGAGTCGAAGCGTAGCAAAAGCTAGTAAAAAAAGTAACAACACGTGCTGCAACAATGATAATAATATGTACGCGTCGTTACAATATTACTATCAAAATATTTTTTGTTATTTCTAAAAAATAATAATGTCATTACAATAGACATGTTCATTAAAACATTATTAATAGTATTTATTAATATCTTGATTATTATTTTAGCTTATCTAAAATTTTTATATTTATGAAAACAACAAAATAACTTGTATTATTATTATAACATACGAAAATATGTTGGGTCACAATATTTCCTTTCAAAAATCATCAAATTTATGTTTTTCATAATATTATCATTTTGATGACAAAAGTATGAAATTATGATATTTTTTAATATACTGTTATGCAATTCTACACAAGTAAATAAATGAAACACGGAGTGGGGTAGTTAACCACTATACTTTATTTAAACACTATGTTAACATAAAAAATACACGGATTTGCGGAGGCTCTGCTGGACTTACAACGACTGCTTCGCCTTACATAAGTATAAAACCAAAACAGGTAACAGTTTTTTTTATTTTTTAAGAACTTTTACTTTTTAAAGGTATTCAAATAGGTATAGATACAGATAATATGTACCTGTTTTAAAAATTATTTAAAATACGTATTTTAATAGGTAGGTACTCAGTAAAAAAAGCATTTTTTTACAATTATTGTCAATTATTGTAAAAAAAAAAAAAAAATATTTAAAAAAATTATTTATTAGATGCTTTAAATACTAAATGCTCTAAATAGATTTTTTTCACCTCATCAAGTTATAACTCAACTGAACTAAGTTTTTTCACTATTTTGAGTATTTTTTTATATATTGTATATACCTATTATAAACTTATAAATATATTATTAATATTACATTGTGAATTTAATTTGTTCCCGACTCCTTTATATTATGATACTTATAGCCTATACACTATGATTGTTTTTATGCACATTAAATTGTATGTAGTAAAAGTAACAAAGTGTCCACGTTCTGCAACGCACATTTTTACCCGACCGTACAATGTGTCCGCATTTTGCAATTTACATTTTTACACCACTGTATATATAGTTTTCACGTTAAGCATTTTAAATAATGGACCGCACAAAGTTACCGTTTGGCGTTTTCCATTAATAATAATAAATGGGTTTACTGGCTACTGCAGCTGAAGTAACAATGTTAGGAACAATATTTGCGTAAAAGTATATTTAAAAAAAATCATTTTTTTTTTTTTTTATTACGATTTAGATAATAGAACTTCCACGATAGGTATCCAGTAACTGAAGTTGAATTGAGTTCCAAATAATATGTTAAGAATAAGTAAGTAAGGAACTTAGTATTATAAGCACGAACTAGGCTAATACTGTAACTGGACAATTTCTAATAGTTATGGAATCTATGGAATGTTGTTTTTCCGGTGGATTTATATTCAGTTTCTGATTCATCAAATATTTTAATAGGTACTTAGGTAATGGATCTAAATCGTAGAATGTTGACTGCAGGCTTAACATTAGTGGATATTTGGTCTTAGTGATGAAAAATGCTTAGATACATAATATTATAATGTTATAGATAGTGAGTTATAAAACCAAACCATGTTTTTTGTATAATTTATTAATTGGTGGCATTTTTCGACTAACCTCGGTCGGTTGTTGATCTCCTCCGACACATGAAGTGGCTGAGCAGATATTATTGTCATGGTCGTCATCACTAAAGAGGGACAAAGTTGTAAGAGGATTTTTGATTGCATCACAAGGCGGCGAGTGCAAAGTTCCACTTGACTGCAAATCTTTATCGGGAGTCGAGAAAGAAAAGTTTTGGGTCCCGGCCCCTTTTTTGAGGGACATCCGGTTTTTTCTATTGTAATTGCGTATAATATGATATGTAGGCACTGCAGAGCAAGAGACGGCGGGTAACGACTAACGAGTGTACGTGACGGCATCTGATAACCAACTGTGTGAATTTGATCTGCTTAAATATTTTGCAAATATGTGTTGTGTACTTGTGTGTACGAGGTTATAATATTATAAAATATATAGGATGTTCCAAAATTTATGTAAAAGGAAAATTCAGCATGTCATATTTAAATTTGGAAAAATGACCGAAAATTATTTTCTAACCGTGTAATCGAGATTAATTTGATATTGATTAATTTTTTTAGTAATTAAAAAAGAGATATTTTTTTAGGAGGACTTAATTTTTAAAATTCAAAAGGAAACCAATATTTTTCAAATATAATTCATAAGCACTTTATTTGCTAATGCATTTTTATGGGTCATTAATATTTATGCGTCAGTAATTAAAGAAGCTATTTACATTTGAATTTCGTTTTTAATTTGTATAATGCCACCCATGAACAATAATAATATTATACTTTGTAGTTCTGTTTTACGTTAATATATTATTGTGCAATTTTGATAATCTGAGCTTTATCCAACGATTAATTTATTAAAGATATAAAACGCCGGTATATTAAATTGATTGTATATAACATTAGTGAATTTATATTTTTTTTAAAGTTGGGAAAGTACATAAGGCTTTGCTGTATATTAAGGCATCGTGTGAGTCACTGTGTTTAATGGATGTGTTAAATTTGAATTCAATGATATTATGTAAAATTGTAAACAAAAAACAATTTTGAGCGAAGACGGTTCAGCCTATATTACTAAATATACTTTGCATATTTATATATTGCTATTAAAGTAATGTATTTTACTAATAATATACCTAATACAGTGTAGTTAAATTTATTTCTTACAAAAACATTGCATTTGAAAATATCATTGTGTGTATACACTATTTTTGCTTATATACTATACAGTATAATAATATATTTTAAAAGTTTCAAGTACCCATAAATGGTATGTAATTTTAAATCACAACAAAATAATTAAATCGTTATTCTTCGTTGAAAAATCGAATTTTGTCCAAATTTCAAATTAAAATATCTATTAAAAAAAAAAAAATTTCGATTTTTTTTAAAGTTTTTTTGGATAAACCTAGTATGAAACAAATAAACTGTTTTTAAGAAATCTTGTTTTGAATTTTCAATCCTTATCTATAAGAATTAAACATTAAAAAAAAAGTGATTTGTACATTTTCAAGATTTTGACGAATTTCATCAAAATCTTAGCTTCAAATGATTATGAAAAAAATCTTGCTTATGTATCTTTAATAATTTTAAACTTCTATAACAATAACTTATAAAGAAACATGTTTTAAATTGCCTAGCTTTTTAACGAAAAGTTTTTTTCGATATTTTTAGATCAAAAACTAAAATTAAATTAAAGTTATCGAAATTAATAAAAATATTTTTGTAATTTCCAAAAAAAGGCATGGAGGGTAAAAAATTTATCACATGGTATAGTCACACAATATATATACAATATTGGTAAAATACATTACAAATTATTGTAAAGGCATATTTTTAAACTACTATATGGACTTTTTTGCAGAATAGATAAAGCAAATCACTACAAAGCTATATAATGAGTAGGTATATGACTGAATATAGCATTCTGTAAATAACAAAAGCTCATACATAATCATTAATATCACTAACTGCTGACATTTTACAAATTAAATCGAAAATTTAAATGTGGACCTTTCAATTAGACTCATCAGACCCATCAGAGTAAGCGACCATTCAAAATTCATTAAAAATTAAACTATAAATAAATATTATTTCAAAATTATAGGATCTCATTTGAAATACAGAAGTTATTCTTCAAACCTTTCCCTTCTAATTATTGAACAAAATATTTAGTATAATATATATTAGATATTATCTAATTTTGCTGAACAATATGATTTCAAATCGGTTTTAAATGGTTAATATTTTCCTTTTTTTAATATTTCATAGTTAATCTGCTGTCACGTTAAATTTGGATCACCCTGTATCTATACGAAGTCATATATTTTTACAGTGGAACACGTATAATTACAATTCATTAGTTATTACCATACTTATTATACGCATCATAGTTGTTAGAACTTTGAATGTCGTACCTACGATTTATCTACATAATATTGTATCTTTGAGATATAAACTATAATATTACATAGAACACTGAATTGCGTTTGTCAGAATCTAACCATAATGAAAATATTTTAAAATATATTAAATCGTAGGTCGTTGTATATCACGTAGTGAAGTAGAAAAATGTATCATCTGAATATAATAGCTGATATAGTCGTATACCTATAATATAACTAATAATTCAGGATCATGAAATTTTTCTGAAAACTGCATTACATCAATGTCATATTATGTACCAAAAAAAAAATTGAATCAAAAACTACTGAACCGTTTCCAATAAAAGTTATATCAATAAATAGTTAGATTTCTTGAGACTTGGAGAGTGTTTATCATAGCATACTTTGTTAACCCACATAAGTATCTAATGAGTAGCTCACATATGAATTTAGTTTTCAACTGACGAAAAAAGAATATTTTTTTTGTTAATTTCAACATTATTTAGTTTGCCATTGATTACATAATAGTATTATATATTACTATTATAATCAGTAGAAATATTGCATATTATACCTACATATTTTTACAAATATATTTATAAAAAAAAAATGTTTGGCATGGGCAACGCTTGGTGGCATAGCTAGTAATGTATATAAATGATATATTTTTAACACCAGACGTGAGCGGAATAAATAAATTGTAGGTACTCCGATATTTGAAAAGTTGTGAATTACAGACGCGTGACCCGATCATTCCATGTTGATTCTCGACCACGAATACAGAGAGTATTGCTAGTCAAAACAAAATTTGAAAATTCGAGTCCGTAACGAGAGGACGGGGTGACGTGGAGTCGTCATTCCAACAAGAGGAGTGTTAAATGCTTATAAAATGATTTTTGGCGAATCCCGACACGTGCCCGTTAGGAACTCTAAAAATTGCTTACGCAGCACTTTGGATGGACGTTATTAGTTACGATATTGCCACTGAGCAAATCTGACATTTCTGAAGATTGCCACCTGTAGGTATATCAGTGCCCAGTGGTTCGGGGCCCGAACGCGGCGTGAGAACTTCCGGCCTGCCGATCACGAATTTCGGAGCCCAACCCGCGTCCCACCTGACCATCAAGTGAACCACAGACCGGAAACCGGACGCTCCATAGAAATATTGCTTATACATTTTTATGCAAATTTTTTTTTTTTTTAAACAAATCTTTGTCAAGGTCAACTCTGGGCGGGACAGCTATAGTTATATATTTTAACACGAATGAACTAATAAACTGTTTCTACTGCAAAATTAGGAAAGTAATTAACTATATAGACGCCTGACTCGGTCGTCTCACGTCAATTACCGATGAATACTAAAACTAAGCAGGAGTATCTGGTGGAAACGAATAAAAATTGAGTCCTTAATAATAGGTGGAGTGAGAACAGTGTTTATTCAATTTATGGCAAACGCCGATAAGTGCCCGTTAGGGCCTCTAAAAATTGACTACGGACACAATGTTTCATGCCCACGTGACGGCGTGTTGGTTAAAGTTTTCAACTAGTGATAATCGCACCTCGGATGGACCTCATTGGTTACGATATCGCCACCACGGCCTAAAATAGTGTGCAGTACGACACTGTTAGTGTAGTACGAAATCGGAATAGTGCAGTACAAAATGAAAATGTGTATTGATTATTTTAGAGTTAGGTATATTTAGACTTTGTTACTGGTTTTTATTAACTTTTATTTTTTTTTAGTTTTGAATTTGAATTTTAATCTATGGTTATATTAACTGATAAATTACATGTGAGTGTGTGTGTGTCAAAAATATTGACAGATTATGATAAGATGATATTGTTTTACTTTTAAACGGACCTCGGTTATCTTTATAGTAGATTTCAAAAGCAAATTCAAACGGATGATGTATTAATATTTGATATAGAAATAAGAAAAAAGGCGGGTAAGTCGTGGATGTCGCTCTGCTGTACAGTAGGTTACAAGTGGGTTACTGTAATGGATGGAATTAAATTTGAATACAATGATATTATATCATTGTATACGAAAAACGATTCTGAACGGAGATGATTTGTCAGTCTAGGATATATTATTTTTAAAGAAAAACTTATGGAGAACCTTGTACCAAATTTTAAAAACTTAGTTATAAAAGAAAAAATTTTTACGATTTTTCAACCACTAAATTACTTGCAAATTTTCGCAATTTTGACATATTTCGTATAAATTTGAACTTTAAATGCTTATAAATAAAAATTGTGACAATGTATTCCTTTTATTTTGCAACTGCTATTGTAAAAATATGTTAGGAGCCTTGTATTAAATTTCCAAATCTTAGAATTAAAAAGAAAAACTTTTATGAATTTCTGTTTAAGATTATTTGAACATTGCCGTAATTTTTACGTATTTAGTCAAAATTTGAACTTTAAATGCTTATAAAAAAAAATTGTGCCTATGTATTTTTATAATTTTTGAATGGGAGTTAGAACAACATATGTGGACCCTTCTATTAAATTTTCAAGTATTTTGTCCCAGCTAATTTTTTTTTATCAACATTTATAAAAAAAAAATCAAAAAAAATCAAAAAAAATCGATTATTTCAATTGCCTATAAATAGATTAAAAATTAGTGAAATATTTTGAAAATAAAACTATATAAAGAAAATGTCAATTTAAACAACTGGTAAAATTGTCAAGTGTCTACGACTCATACTTTTTGAATAATAACAAATATCAAAAATCGTTTGAGGCTAAACCGTTATTTAATGCGGTTTTGTAAAAATTTAAATTTCAAACACTCCTAAAAATTTTTTGTCTTAGTCCGGTTGAGTTTTTTTTACAGATATTTAAAGAAAAACTTATGGAGAACCTTGTACCAAATTTTAAAAGCTTAGTTATAAAAGAAAAAAATTTTACGATTTTTCAACCACAAAATTACTTGCAAATTTTCGCAATTTTGACATATTTCGTATAAATTTAAACTTTAAGCACTTATAAAAAAAAATTGTGACTAACGATTTTGGATTTTTTTTTATCACTGTGAGAACAACTTATAAGAAACCTTGTATTAAATTTTCAAAGTTTTCTATCCAACCAAAAATTTTTTATCGTTATTTTAAAAAAAAATACTTAGAAAAATTGAAAATTTCATTTGTCTATAAATAGCTCAAAAAAAGTCGAAACACTTTGAAAATTTAACCCTGTATAGACAACGCTAATATAAACATCTGTTGCAAATTTCAAGTGCTTACAATAATTATTTTTTGAGTTACAGTAAAATTAAGTTTTCGTTTTTGTCAAAAATTGGTTTTGCGTAAAAATTCGCGTTTTTCCGTTATTTTTTTAAGGTTTTTCCTGCCGCTTTTGAAAAGTATTGGGAAATTTTCACTTTTGACCCCCCAAAGTACCAACTAGATTCACTTTCCTTTCAGAAAAGGTACAACTTTTGAAAATCGAAGCATTTTTACTGCTCCAAAAGTTGTCGTCAGACACAAAAAAAAAAAAAAAAAAAAACACACATCATTGTAAAATCAATACATTCATCACTTCGTTCAGAATCTAAAATACAGTTGTCCAAATGATTAAAAATTTAAAAGTGAGTCCATTATTGGATGGATGGGAGTATGTGTTCAAAAAAAACACAATTGTAACTTATAATTCAGAATTTGATAAAAATATTATTAAACTGCATAAAATTGAATTACTTGATAAAAGTCAACAATCGAGAAGAAAGAAACATAATTCATATGTATCCGATGAACGTTCGACATATTGTTAATTACCTCAACACTCTTTTCGATTTTCTAAAATGGATACACATGCAAAATACAGGAATGGTATCAAGAGGTTTTTGAAGAAGTCAAAGAAAAATATGATTTAACAAATAATATTGAACTTGGAAAAATACAGTTTTAAATATAATTTTAGGTTATACTTTTAATTATTCTATACAGGTGACAGGTGTTATGTTAAATTTTCAAATAAAAAAAAAAAAAATTTAACTTATATTTTATTTTTAGAGAGGGAGAACTCATATTAAATTATGTGAAATTATAAAATAGTGTAGTACGAAGTTTCATTTATTTTAGGCCCTGATCGCCACTGCGCAAAGCTTAAGATTCCGACGATTGCCACCCGTAAATCTGTGGTGCGGGGCCCAAGTGCGGACGTCCGGTCGACCGGACACGGATTTCGGCACGCGTCCCGCCCGACAGCCGAGCGGACCGTAGACCGGAAACCGGACGCTTCGCCGGCGGGACAGCGGCTGGCAGTGTCGAGAGCTGTGTGTTGGACGCCAGCAATCGCGCGTCCCGCCCGGTGACCACAGACGCGCTGTCCAGCAACGACATCTATCGGCACGGATTGGCGCTCATTCGTTTGGAAAGGCCGTCGTACCGACGCAGACGACTTCGGTTATCGCAACCGTTGTCCGCGTGCCAAAACGATTCGCTTTCGACTTACCCACAGTAATATTATTATTATTATAATTATTACTATCAATATTTAAATCACCTACCATGTCCGTAGCGATAAGTGGCTGTTTTAGTACAGACAAACTTGTGTAACTCGAACTGTTCTAACTCGAAACCGTCGATACCTCGAACTTTTTCCCGGTCCCTAGAATTTCCTATTATTGTATTATCCTTGGATAACTAAGGTTTTTGATCAGTCCTTCAACTTCGAGCTAAGCAAGTCCGACTGTTTTCATTAAATGTATATTTACGAGTAAACGAAAATAATTTTTCTGATATTATTTAGTATTTACTGTCGTGGTTCGCCATATTAAATAACAACTAATAATTATTAATAGGCACCTAATAATAATTAGGTATAACATTACTACGGTCGAAGTGAATAATATTATATTATTATCCTTCACTATGTCGTGTTGTAATATTGCGATTTGTGACCCACCTACCGTACTTATACGAGCACTTGAGACCCACCTGTTGTAGGATATAGCTTTTTAAATGCCTCCTATCATTAGGTGACAGTGCCACAGTGGTCGTTATAATAATGCAATGTTCGAAAATGTTCAAATCCTATAGCTTATAGATTAAACCGTACTATTTAGTATTCCGTTTTCCGTGAGCAACAAGTGTAGGTACTTAAATATTTATAGTTAAAAATGTATCTTGTCACATATTGTATCTACAGAATTATTTTAAAATGTAATTTAACTTTAGGTACCTATATCTATACTACCTATATAAAACATATTGTTATACGGCGTTTTTTTAATTTCGTTATATCATATAAATCAAATTTTGAATCAACAATTATAACTTTATAAGACGAGTTTAAAATTTAAATTTGTCTAGTGTAATGAGCCACTCTGTTATCCAAAACTTATTAGTATAACGTCATATTATATTATATTACATTAGCTAATTATAATCACTCATTAGATATTCGAGCTTAATATTATATTGAAATTAACGATAAAAAATAATAAAAAATGAAATTTATTTTTAAAAATCTTGATTTTAACGGGTAGGTACAGTGGCGTACCCAGGGGGGGGCTTAGAGGGCTTCAGCCCCCCCCCCCCCATTGGCCGTGTTATGGAATACATTTTATATTATAAAATACAAAGTACCAACCATTATATTCCTAAAAACAGTGTTGAATACAACGTTGAACGTACTATTATCTTAAGTAACAACGACCTATTATAAGCAATAATCGTATAACATATTTTTTATAATAAATCAGTCCCTACTTCCTACTAATTAAATATATCACTAATATATTATGTATGTGTTATAAAAAGTATATAATAATGAAATATTACAATTAACTGCTATAAGACTTTATTGAAAATTGTTTGTTAAGATGATGTTAAATTTTGATTTACTTTGTTTAGCCCCCCCCATTCGAAAATCCTGGGTACGCCACTGGGTAGGTATATAATGAATTTCAATGATGCTTAGTTCATATTTCCAAATATGTTGATATTTTTCAAAAATAAAATTAGTATTTATCATTTCAAGTATCACCTTGTATATTTTTATAAATTAGCTAGTATTTAATATTAATACTTACTACATATCTACGAGGTAGCTATATATACGAGTAGGTCCTATAGGCATGGTATTGGGCAGTAGGTAATAAATTAGGTTATACATAATATACAGAATGTATCAAAATTCAAATTTAAATAACATAATGCATTACACATTTTGTAACTCGTAGCCAAATTAATCCGAATTATTGACACTTTTCTATAAATGAAAAGATAAAATACTTGTTGGAACAAAATACAACTAACAACGATTCTGAATTATTACCATTTTCCTATAAACGGAAAAATTAAAGGTGTGTTGGAGTTTTACTCAATATATCATCTCTATAAACGAGTATATATATATATAATTATGTTAGCGAGTAAACGTTATTATTAATATTATACTAATCTTGAGTGGAAATTGGAACATTTTATTAATTATATAAATTACAAATGGATTTTAAATCTCATTATGACTTAAATTTGTTTCTACTACAGATGTTAGGAAAAAAATAAATAATAATGCAATACCTACCTATAAAGTTACTTAAATTCCAAAAAAAAATTTGTAATAATTTTATGTAAAAATCAATTTACTGATGTTTTGTGACAAATTATGAAAAAGTAGTGCTTTTTTAACTTTTTGTGTTAAAATCATTTTGCTGATCTTTTTGTACATTTTTTTCTTTTATGATCTTCTCTGAAGTTTGAAAGGTGGAGGGGTGTACTAAGATTGGTATATCTATACTACTAATAATATTAATATTAGTACCTAGGTTCCTATAATATTAAGTTTAGGTATAATTATATAGGTAGGTAGTTATCGACAATTGCACTTACAGTCGACACATAACATCGTAATATGTAGGTAATAACATACTATTAAATGTGATAGGTAGGTAGGTACCAAAGCAATATATTTACAATGATTCGCAATCATCTTGTTACTTACTGGTAAAGTAAAAACCGGCACGTATTTAATTAGGTAGGTACGTTATTATTATGGATTCCGCACTCGGTGCAAGACCGGTCCGATAAAGTTTTCGAATTATAAATTATAATATAAATGATACAACAAATATTGCATTTATACTATAGGACTGACCTAATCCGTTCTCAGTGTTACTTTCGTTTAACGCGAACTGATCAAAAACAGTATTACTCAATAAAATTATATATTATTTTAAATGTAGGTATTCCTACCTACTGTTGCAGTTGTACGTCAAAATAAAAAAACGGCTTTCCCATTTATTTTTTAAGCAAAAAACCCTCACTTATGGACTTAATATACCTAGTTTCACCTATTCACCTTGACCTATACGGTACAAAACCAACATATAAAGTAATATATAATAATATAATACAGTACCTATCGATTATTATTTATTTATCGGGAAAATAGCCCGAAATAGAACCTACCTATATAAATATTTTATTAACAGGTAGTTAGCGAAAAATTATAAGATCCATAACATAATTTGGTTCGTGACAAAGTACATTAACAAAATTAAAATAAATAAATAGGAATATAAAATAATAATAAAAATAACATAAATATGTGGATGTTCATTGCTCAGATGCATTGTATTATAGGATGTTAGGTACTAACACTACCAACCATGGACATACATTAAAAGGAATTCTGGAAATTGTGAGACGGGATGAAATTTTAAAATGTAATCGGTAGAGCAGAGAAGAAGCACCAATGCGTCCATCCATCAATCTCCATATAAGAATTAAGCATGGAAACCAAATTCTCTACTCTTCCATTAACTAAGGGGACGAGACCGAGTTCATTCATTATTAAGTTGTAGTAGTGTAATCAATACTCAGAACAAAGGACGCAAAATGCAAAAATCTACTTTGAACACGGTCTTTGTTATTATATATTAATAACTTTTGAACAAAATGTTTTCGTAATGACATTGTGACACACTGTTCAGTTATGGATACTGGATAGGTACCTAAGTAAAATAAAATGTAGGTAAGACACAATTTAATCTGGAATATGCTCTGTATATCATTCTAATCTTTGCAAAATGTAATATTGTTAATAAGAAATTTCTATTTATTAATCATACACTGTTTATATTTTTGTATTCAAATTAAGATTCTGAGCGGGGCGATGAATCTACAGATTATACAATGATATCCTCTTATCTTTTTTGTTATAAAATTGAATATAGTTGATACTTCAAGAGGGATCAAAAGTAAAAATTTACCAGTAATTTTCTTATAGAGTGGGAAACATGGTAAATCTTTACTAAAAATCAGTTTTTCACAAAATCGAATCTCTTATTTGATTATAACTAAAAAACAACTAAGTAGGTATAGTAGTTAATTGACAGTTTCATCATATTATTATACTACCTACCATCTTTACATGGTATAATTTTCAAACTATTTTAATTATTTTTGAGCTCAGAATCTATTTTTTTTTTTAGTTTTTTTCTACAAATGTCGATGAAAAAAATTCACTTGGTCGAAAACCTTGAAAAATTAATACAATGTATCACATACATTTTATGACTGACATTAAAAACGTTGAGCGTAAATGCACAATTACTTTTTGGTCATATTTATTTTAAAATGCTGATGAAAAATGTTGGGCTTTTCCAAACAGCTTGAAAGTCCAATACAAGATTCCAGATTAGTGTTTAATTAGTAATTTTAAAATATTAAATATGTTAGGGTTTATTTTTAAAATCATTTAATATTCAAAATTTAACTAAATCACGATAATGTTGTAAATTATATAGAAGTTAAACATTTGTAAAATGTTCAACTTTTATAGCTAATACTAGAAAAGTTAATGGAATAAGATGAAACCTAAAAATCTAAAAATTATAGATACACATTTTTTTTAGTCATTTGAAATTAAAATGTTTTGTAATAATTCAAAAAGATTTGTGGAGACTTGAAATATTTTGTTACGTATATTATTATTTTTTACTATATGAGAAATGCATTTTTAAAATATTTAGATTAATTTTAAGCTATTGCCGAATTCACACCGTATTACTAACAGTAAAATAAATTAGGTACTATGACAGCAATATAAATGTAGCATACAATATACTTTAACATATAGGCTGACAGACCATCTACGTTCAGAATCGTTTTCGTATACTATTATTTACAGTGTTGTGCTTTAGATAATTTTATCTAGATAAA
>NC_042493.1:58819685-58820507 GCF_005508785.2 Acyrthosiphon pisum
TATTCTAGATTAGGGACGATAAACAATAGTACGTACATTATACTTACGATATGACATAAAACATCGTTTACCACTCAGCTTTGGAAAATCGATTCTTTTATAATAAAAAAAAAAAAAAACGATATTTTTTTTATTTATTTATCAAGTTTGTCTGTTTATCAAAAATGAAAAGTATTCAAATCTCATATACGCTGTGGCTTTTAAACGTACATGATTAAAATATAATATTACATAACATGAAACACGCACAGATACATTTGACTGACAGTTTAGTCAGAAAAGTTTCGTAAAGGATGTACCGATTTTGACAGGTATTGTATTGTTTAATGGAAAATCGGAAAACGATGGATGGATAAATAAATAATTTTAATTTTGACAGAGTCGGGTAGTGCAGCTAGTTATAATATACTTATAATACTAACTGATCCTGCACGGCGTGGCTCGTGGTATAACATATTAAATTCCTGGATTTACCACTTCTTAAACATAAAGAATTTTAACAGGTCAGTTATTTTTGATTTTTTGATTAAATATTAATCACAGGTCTAAAGATTCGGATTTTGCGCATATTTTATAATAAAAATTATTATCCAAATGTAATCGTTTTGAATGTTGAACAGTGGATAAAGAATGAACAATTATATTAAAACTATCATCAGATATAAACTTATTCCATTGAAATACATTTAGTATTAGATAACGTTTAGTTACATTACACATGATTAAAATAATTACAGATAAAGGTTGATCAACAAGGTATCCTATATAAATGTTTTTTTTATTCTGTTGTTGTATGCTGAATATTGATTTGACTATAACGCC
>NC_042493.1:58820607-58859256 GCF_005508785.2 Acyrthosiphon pisum
AATTGAAATTTATTGTTTGGGAAATTGGAATAATAATGGAAAGAATGCAAAGGCAATAAATTGCAAATAGAGAGATGGAAAAACACACACAAAAATAAAGGTTTATTATATAGACACATATATACAATATGTGATATAACCATATATTGGCTATCCCCAAGCAATTAAAAAATGTATTCACATGTGTAATCACACAATTGTCTGTACATTTTACAATTATTACCTATCTCTAATCGCACCTAAAATATTAACGTATCGGTGAAAAAAAATAGAAATATATAAATAAAGTACCTACCTATAAACATTTAATATAAATAATTATTTGATCTATTTATAATAATTTATTATAAACATTAAACAATATTATTATATTCAGGTTCTTTGCTAGGGTACAAGCAAGTTATACGAGGCTTTAGGGTGGCTTACATTTTTTTAAAGAAATTGAAGCAACAAAATCAAATAAATATTTTATTTCATAATTAAATATAAATCGGGTTCGATTATATTACTGATTAGCACATGGCATACAAATACAAACATACAATAAACTAATAAACTAAAATATAGTGTAATAAATATTTTGTACCAAATTCAAATAATGTTCAAAGACAATATATTTTGACAAGAAATAACATAGGTACCTACTATAATATAATATACTGTCATCAACAATTGTTGATACCGAATATTTAAATACCTACCTACCAACCAATCACTTATATAGGTATATTTTATGATCAATAGTTTTGGATAATTTAAATATACCGCCGCGTTAGCTTATCTTAATTGCCTGTGGGCTGTGAGCAATAATACTGTAGGTATGTATTATTACATTTATAGCCGGGCAATTATAAATTTGGAAATATTTTTTTCGTATAATTGTTAATATTAATTAGCCACCTCACTCGTATACCTGCAGCTTAGGTAGGTAAACATCATTATTTTACTATTTTAAAACTTTCTGCCCGCCACCAGGCATCGATTTTTTTAGGAATATCAATTATCGAAAAAGAACTTTGTTAGGTATGTAAAATTAAGTTGGTAAAAAAAGATGAGTTTTAATTCGTCAGCAAGTAGTCCTTACTACAACATTTTAATACATGAGCAGTAATAGTTAAAAAGTTATAGTGATATCCGATTAAATCATTAATTAATAGTAATATCATATTATGTTATTAAAAAAAACAATGACGTTTGAACTGGGTTATCTTTATCTTTTCTACTATATTACCTATTCACTATGATCAATTAATAATTATTTTAATAACATTTTTTTCAGTATTTTAATGAACACAATTTTTAAATAAATATTGAATATCATAATTTATCTACCTATAAAATAGTGTGCATAATATAATTTACACATCAATTACAAACACAAATTAAATGAACATAACCAAATATTGGCGTACCTATTTAAATATTATTTATTTAGAGACGTGGTTCGGGTTGAAAATTGCACAATATTATTATATCATTGTTATTATTATATCTTTCTAGTGGCTATTATATAGGCGATCGAGTCTTGCTGTCTCCCCAGTCCCCATCCGTTCACAACTACTAACAAGTCACAAGACATGCATTTCGATAAGCACTAGCCAAAAAAATATAAGAAAAAACTTCAATATCTAGTAATTTATATTATTGGCACGCAATAGAGTGTAACAGATGTCAAACATCACGTTTACATCTTAAAAATAATTTTCAAGCGTGTATAATAAATAATAATAATTGCCGTTTTATAAAAAAAAAAAAACTTAAGTAGGTACTCATATAAAATACAGTTATACTGCGAAAATATGTTTAAATAAAATGTGTGAATAAAAGTTAACGGTATATTCAGTGCAGCGTTCAGCAGGCAGTTGTCGCACGAGGTGACACATTTTTGGGGATGCTAAATAATATTAATATATAAATATATTTTGTTATACTTTCCTGATTCATATGAGAAGACCAAAAAAAAAAATTTTCAAATTCCCTTATCATTATTATTTTTATAGGTAATACTGTTATATGTATAAAGATTCCAGTTTTGAACTATGGTAATGGCTTTAGAAATAGATAGGTAGGTACATTCGGAACGGTGTGATCATCATTTCCTAAGCACATGATCGGTGGGTATAAGACATGAGTAATGTTATTATTATTACAACTATATAATATTATACAACGTTGCTGGCATATACAAATTTCAGAAATTTACCGCCCACTGTCCGCTTAATAGCATATTTGGTGGCCCAACTCATATAATTTAATGCACTTAATGTTGCACCATCACCTAGATCGCACGTTTGCGTGATGGAATTATCAGAGAAGTGATAATTGCACTAATAATTAAAAACGGCTTATCGCTTATGGGATAGCACGACCGTTCGCTAAATTACGTCATACGCACACCATCTAAAATTTACTGAAAAGTCAAATGCGGTGGCGTCGTCGATCCATACGTCCGTTATACATAAAACAAGCTGATATACAATATATTATTATTATTATTAAAACATTTTTTTTTTTTAAAATAGAATATTATCTAAAGATATAGCTGCGCGTCTGTGTCTTACCCAAAAGCTTTTATCGTTTTCGCGGAATTCAGTCGTGTCCATGCTGTTTGTATTGTACCGACCGGAAGAGGAAAATATCGTTTCCATAGCGATTATAAATATAGTAATGTCCAACTCTACAAACGGTCGAGAGGCAGAATAACTCGACTAGGTGGATTCGTTTGATCACGATGCCAAAGAATTAAGTACCTAGGTACTTATATAATATTATAAATGATTATATTTTATCACTCGCCGCACGTGCGCTTTTTTCTCTCCGGTCAAACGTTCATTTCGGCGTCGGGCCGGCGAGAACAAAACTGTAATATAATGTTATTTATAATTATTTATTGGTATATGGCAGAATTTAAGTACCGAAAACCGCACGCAAAATACAATTTATCTAATTTTTTTTTAATCGTTCAACGATAAACAATCAAAACCGTCAGTGCACTATATGATCGCGTATCGGACTTGCAACTATAATAAATTAACGATGTGATGTTATTATTGTCGTTTTCATACGATCGCGAATTTCAATGATGATGATCAAAATAGGTATCGTGGAGCTGTAGCGACTCACAGTGAAACTCGCACGCCACACGCACGTCGGACGCCGGCTGAGACTGAGTATCAACTGAGGAGCACGTTGTCGGTCCGATTGCGGACGGGATACGCCTCGGCCGCTACGGCATGATACCGACGATCGTGGCGATGTGCGTGTGGTTGTGTGCGTCGAAGGACGAAGAAAAAAAATTGTTTAACCGAACCACCGGGGAGAAGCGAGCGATTCGGGCAAACGGTTCGCGGGTCATCGGCCACGGTGCGTGTTTCCGGGGGTTGCGAGATAGATACGTATACTTAACAATATCTATAGAGTTCCGTTTCCACCCTCCCGTGGACCATCATTTATTCGTCTTTCTATAATACGTTACTATGTTATCGTATGCACGCAAATAGCTGTAGCTGCCATAATATAATAACATATAATTTATTATAAACACATCTCGCTGCACCGACTGTGTTTTAAAAAATCGTGTCGGTCAACTTTATCTGGTGAATTTTTTATTGAAAAACACATTTTCATAGCAGACAGTCAAAAGTGTGCTGCACACCATATATTATTAATAATGTGTCTAAGCGCAATATTTTGTAGTTGCCATGTCTTTCCGCATACCTGTGGTTATGTTATGAGAAATCCACATAGGCATGCGAGGCAGAATCGTGCAACTCGCGTTTGTGCTGAGAACTAAACCACACAATAATTAGAAAATACATATTTTCTCTATAACTATTAATTGCCAATGCTGCGTAAGTGCAAGTTAATGATATATTTTTAACTGAGCCAAGTTAAGTTGGCAGAAAAATTTAAAATAGTTTGAAGTTAATGTTGGGTAATCAATTTTTATTGAACAGTACTGCAGGGTTTATTTAATTTTTAATTTCCATGTATCCTCAATGATGTTGTTTTATTTTATTTATTATTCAATTATATATAAATAAATATGTAACTAGAATTTAATTGAAAGTATCTCGTTATTTATTAAGTTAATGTCAATAAAAACCAATTAAGTTAAAAATTAAATATTTAAGTTAAAAGGTTAAAATTAACTTTAACTCATTATTTATGGACACGTTTATGTTCAGAATTCATAAGTAGGTACAGGTACCACAAACACGACTGTGGATTTTGATTGATTTTATCCCACTCCTGCTCCTTTGCTACTATTGTTAGGCAGGTACATATTATTATTCTAACGTCACTGCAGATATACTGCATATAGACTACATTTAACACACAAAACATGAAATCAAATATTACCTTAATTTAGGTACCAGACCATGTCAAGTCATAAAAGAAAACATAAAATAAGACCAACAAGCTAAAAAAAGCAATAGCGAATTATTAACCCTTTATCAGACGAATGGGGTTCCAGTTTACACCCACACGAAATAAAACCTATCCCTATGTATTACAACTTCCAGTACATAGAAGTTGTACATTATGGATTCTATAATATGTAGGAAATTATTTGTACGTCGAATAGTATTAAATCAATATTCATCAAAATTAGAGTGGGTCATATTATTTATCACCACGGAAATTGAAGTAAATGCTAAAAAAAATTAAAAATATTGAGTAATTAGTAGCAAAAATAAGATTTTGTAGATGATGAAAATATTTTTTTTTATAAACTAAAATTTGAAATCAAGTATTTAAATTTATTGATTTATTATTATTTTGTTTAATATATTTTATAATAATTCTATTGGATTAATTTTTATTTTATTATTTTTATTAGTACCTAAATTTTTATCTGTATTTACGATTTTTGTGACCTTAAATAATCAAAATCAGATTTGATAATAATCAAAAGTTATATAATTATGAATTTTTAAGCTAATATGGAATATAAATTACGCGACTCCATGCGCAAGAGACATCAACGACTGATATGTATAGTTTGTTTTCCTAATCGTACATTTTTTTCAATAATAATAATATTATTGTACAGGTAAGTACTGTGTATTATGTGCTTTGGTTTTCTTAAATTTATAAGTTTACCTATAGTTGAAAATAATGATCAAGATATGTTTAATGAAATCAACCGAAAGGTTAAACGTAACAGAAACAATTTGACCTGCCCGCAATGTGATCAGTGATATCACTAAGTGAAACTCACTGTATATTACACGTATCTACGTATATTCATAATAAACTATTGTATGAATTTTGTGTAGACTTACGTCTTACAGATGTTGGTTTAACAAATTATACGTAAACACTGCAGCTACTCTATAATTCATATAATCTTAAGTGTGTATAAATAAATTATATGCACTCAATTATCACGCACTGCAGCGCAAACCAAATATTATATAATTCATTCATAAATGCATTATGTATAATTTATAATGACATTATGGAATACAGAGTCTATTGTTAGAGACACCGTCTCGCCGTGATCGACTCCTACTATAATATATACGTATATACTATGAAGGGATTAAATTGGGGAGACTCAAGGGTACTAAGACACTCAGTCACCCTACCTTCACTGCACTTAATAGCCGTCATCTAACTCGGTGTTATAATATAGTTGTGAACATTTACCTTATTAGTAACAAGATTACGAACGATTGACGGCAGATCAAAAAAATTATACTTTATAAGTTATAATATTTAAACGATTGCAAACGATTTTTCAAGTGACTTTGTCGTTTATTTTAATTTTTCATATCGTTATTTACAAGTGACAGATATATTAAATACGATACCGCAGTTTAAAAGGTATAGACACCGCGCTGGTACGCTGAGGCCTCAAAGATAAATCAAAATAATTTCTCCACCGAGCAAAATCGATTATTATATTTACCATAGATATTTTATTATTTTATATTTATTAATATAATATATATATTTTTTAATTTAATATAAATTATAGGCCAGCGTGTATCGCGATCCCTTTGCCACACGTAAAATATTTTAAACTATTAATTTAAAGCGTACCTAATTAATTGTATGTTTATAGGCATTAAGGAAACTATTGTGCGAAATAAGTCCTTAGAAAAATATAATTAATGTTCGAATATATTGATATTGTTAATATTAAATTAAATAAACTAGTTTTCGAGGGAAGCTAGAAACATTTTTGGTTTGGTAAATTAATGAATAACCTCATCCTTACTTAATGATTTTTTGTTTGGGATATATAAGTTATATAACACTCAAAGTAAAATGAATCACAGTACCCTTTGCCATTTTGTGACACTTCAAGACCTGCGTATTTGTACGTGTATATTGTGTATACTATATATATAACATATAACATACTATTACTAGGTATATGTACTCTTGTTTTAGTAATTTACCAGCTGTCTAACCAAAATTATATTGTTTTTAGATACTAGAATTATTGATTTACGAGAAATTTTGTTGTGACATACTGATATTTTGTATGAACAATATTAATTAATACGCTTATGCGTAATAATGGCAATAAGACTAATCAATTTGTATATAAATGGTATAGTTTTTTCAACACTTTTCTTCACCTATATATTAGAACCATCCAAATTCCAAATATACCTAATATATATTCAGAAAAACAATTCAGGGTAAACTAAATTAATTAATGAAAACAACATAGGTTCGCTATTCATCAATCAAAAAGAGGCGGTACAACTTTATGCTGAAAAATACTTAAACTATGATATTGCTATTATATACATTTGTTATTACCACATAGGTGTGAGTATAAAAACCTCAGAACGTCGAGTATAACAATATTATTGTAATTTATTCAACATTTCAATGTCATAATAATTTTCAATAATTGATAGTGATTTTAAACTATTGTTAAATACGTTTTTTTTTTCAACACGATTACCTATTCCTATAGTATTTTGTAAAAAAAGGTTCATTTGCATTCCTTTCAATAATTACAGCTAGAAACCAGGTAATGAAACAGTCCAATATCATATTACAAAGCATGTACCTTCCTAATTAAAAAAAGAGTGATTCGAAAACAACATCATATAAGTCAGTGTCGACTACGACATGTACAACGTTAAACTAATAATGGTGATAAAATATTGTACGTACCATGGATCCATACATTCCTCTTTGAGTACAAAACATGCCTTGGCGAAAACGAGAACGAGCACGGTAAAAAGAAAACAATTTATTAGGTACCTACGCCCAATATTTACGATACCATCAAACAGTATGTAAATGGGCCACTAGAGCATTATTTTTACAATACGACACGGTTGTGTCAATGCACGTATACGCGTTTAATATATAATAATTGTAAATGATAAGATATCACTAACGTTTTAATTTTTTTTCGTAGTTTTTTCGTGCTATAATCCTTTTTACTTTTGGTTATTACCAAACTATGTCAAGTGTCTGATTATATTTATCCAGTTGGTAATAATATTAACCTTATACCAATATAGATAGCAGATATAGGAAATAGGTACCTACCTAATGTTGTTAAAGTCATAATATATATTAATATAATTATAATATACCTAATATAGGTACCTGCGTATAACATATTACTATCCAAAATTCGAGATGTTTATTTTTATTAATTTATGTTTACCGTCAAATCGTTATTAAAATCCAAATTGATAATATTATTATCACTATACCCACATTATATTATGTGCAATACACTAAATTCGTTTTTAAAAACGTAAATAGAAATATACCATGAAACTTTTGTAATATGGTAGGTAGAAATGTTTGATAAGTTTATATATTAATATTAGGTGTATACTAATGTTCTACAGTTGAGTCGTAATAACTCAAATTTTTTTCTTGACCACAGAAGTGTTAATAAGTTATATTCGAAGTATTCAATTCAAATAATACAAATATCGAATTTATTGTCATCCCCCGACCACCTTGAGATTCGATTTATCGAGATTCGACGATTCGAGTGTATTTACTATATGCACCCGTTTATTAAATATGATAAATATTTTAAGTCAACCGATGCAATACTATTGAAAGTCAAAATATAATTTTATTTTTCAAACTGGAGGAAAAAGAGTATATATATTTTTATAAATGCATTTCTATAAACAGTATAAACTATAAATTAATATCTAGTATTATACTTCTTTCATAATAATAATAATAATAAAAAAAAAACATTAGAAATATTTATATTATAATACATATTGCCCTATATAAATAAATATGCTATGGTTAGCTTGTGGACTAAAATATATTTATTTATTTTTTTTGGTTTTTTTCGGACATAGCTGGTAACAAGAAAATAACAAGCTTTTGGTCATGAAATATTATACAACTTTAATTTAATTTAATTTTTATCAGCTTCCGTGACTGTAAAATGTCACACCTTTGGTAAATATTTAAGTTCTTATTACACCACAGTATAGTATATAGCCATGTACTCAAAGTTATTTAAACATGCAGTTATAGTATATGAGGGACATTGGGTAATCGCAACATTTACACGAGTAGGTACTAGCTGATAGTAGATAAAGTTTATGATTGTTTGTACCTACTCACAATATTATTTGAGTAGATATCTAATATTATAAATGTACGAAATAAATTAATACAACTTTATTAATGAGACAATTTTGTCATACGAACAACTAATTATTTAAATTATAGTACACACACAGTTATAGTAATATAATTGGTATACCTATATTATATTGATATCGTAATTTTTTATTATATAGCATCACATATATGATATACGCTTTAAATTATAATAAGTTTAAAAAAATTACTCTCACTTAGGTACCTAATATAATATCAAATATCAATACACTCTTTTACGAAAACCAACATAATTTAGTTATAACTAAATCGGTTATCATGTATTATGATACTCACATTATTGATTATACTATTATTTATTTTGCTGTTTCGAAACCTTTATCGCTATTGGCTGAACATATTAAGCCCACCCGTTAAATGCTGGACGATATATGTTATAAGATCCTTTCCCTCGATATTATTGACAATTTCTAGCTTCAGAACGGAGCAATAAACGCGCACACATTTTGAAATTATGTGTGCTTTTTTAATGCTTCAATATATTTTTTGTTAACGAAGTGGAATAGTATTTTTTTATGGGGTATGGGAGGGTAAGAGTAAAAATTTCAGTAGCTTTCATAATAATGAAGAAAAAAAATAAGAAAAAAAGGTAATTTTTAAACCATTTTTCGACAAAACCGATTTTATAATTTTTTTCGTAATACTCAAATTGAATTATTGTAGGTATTTGAAATGTTCACAAAAATATAATATCTATTTTGGTAAAAAAATTATGCTTCTCAGTTAGGGCTTCTCAAAAGTTTTTTTCGCTGAAATTTAAAAAAAAAAAAGTCGAGTCTATTCCACAAATATTTTTTATGAACGTCATTACTCATTATGATGTCGTTTGAAATTTGAATGTTTAAAATATTGACGAAATTTGATATTCGCGCGTAAATAATGATTTCTTATTAAACAATTTTAGTTTATTTGTTGTAATTTAAAAAGTATAGAAACTTAACACATCATTCCATTGTTCTTTAAATTATCTTTTTCTATACTCAATAGAATTGTCTATACATTCAGCTTAAATATGAGCTATTTATAGACATTTAACATTTTAGATAAATTTTAGAATCTCTAATACTCCGTTTCATATGATTATAATGATTATGTATTTCTATTTGTTTCTCTAATTGTTGAATTAAAATAGACAATTATTGTCAACTGAGATATATTTTAATCTCAAAGCCTATTCATTATCATCATATTAACTTTATTATTATTTATTATATTATTATAACAATATAGAACATAATAATATATTGATATTATAGGTACATAATGTATAATTGTATGTAGTAAGATACTAAGAAGTGTTATTTAATATCAGTATTTTAAATTAATACATTTTTTTTTTTAGTTAACTATATTTATAATCATACGAAAAATTTAATTTATTGTTTGAAAAGTTATTGTTTATCGTTTTCCCTTATATGCTTTATATATTAGGAGACGTCCTTATGCCATTCATGTACGGCTGTATACAGTTATATCAATACGAATATAACCAACTTTGTTATCTTAATCTTAATTATACGTGATGAGGGTTTGTATAATAGACAATATTATTATACACCTACTTAATATATTTGTACGTATTTTAATTCTCTCAACAATTTTGAATAATGGTTGAAGAAGAGGGATTTTATATAGGTAGGTATACCTATCTCTAATAATGCATAATATTATAAAAGAAGTTTAAAAATAAATTAACTTAATTTTTTTCATACATTAGTTTTTATATTTATAAAATGCAACGAGTGCCACTCTGCAGTGTTTGACGTATGCTATAAACAACAACGTATGCTCAGTTGTGCTGAGAATGTTAAAACTATTATGTTTTATAGCTTTGTAAAAATAAAATCGACCATCGTATGTAATAATATTGATCAAGTGACAGTGACTGCTAACAAACAAGGCATTCCGTCTAACACTATTCATTATAATAACTGCAATAATATTATAGACAGATGCAAATCAAAATCAATCGCCAAACAATAGGGTATTCGTAAAATTATGCCTACTACGTCATTATTAACATATTAATATTAAAAATTTAAATCACAAGCAAATAATAATAATAATTATGAAAGGAATCATACTATGTATTATCAATACTCTTAAGTGATTTAATAGCCCGATACCACGGTCACTCTCGTTATTTCCATCAGGGTAGTCAAATGCATGCAAATAAACGAAGAAGTGTTAATCGAGTTCACGTAGTAATTCAATTTTAAAGTACAAGTATTGTGTATTTAGAAATTTAGTTATCTAATAATTATTATATTAACAAAATGCATGATTCTAGAAAGCAATATCGGAGCTTGGGTAAGTTTTAAGCACTTAAGTAGGCTCTTATTCGATTCATTACACTACGTTCGTACTAATTTAACATGGAACCTAATTGGAAACTCAAAGTGCAAAAAACATAAGCAATATTAGATATGACGACGACGATGAGAACTTAATATAGTATGTAACTATACTAAGCTCTGCCTTTAACTTGGACCTGGAACATGACAGTGTCGGGTCTCTCGCCGTTTTCGCCCTTTAAAATGGCAGACGGTGATTCACCAAGCATGCTCGCTACCTATTTCCCATTATCTATGCGTTTATCCAAAGTCTGAATTTTGGAAAATGAAATATACATACTTAAAGACAGTAATATAAAATACATTTAGATTTTGTTTGCCATTTCATGTGTGTCATGTGACAAACTTTCTTTTTTAACTACAACCAATTTTTTAACTGTAAACTATTAAGTAGATATTGTTTTAAAATATATATGTTTCTAAATCGATATTCAAAAGAATTTTAATACCTATTATGCTATTATCCATAGTACCTACCTATATAAAAAAATCTATAAAAATCAGAATTTTAATAAGCATTATTAAAGAATGAATAATGAGGTGATAATTTTTTTTTCTATTTAAAAAGATGAAAATTTAAAATATGTTTAATAAATTATAAATATAGTAAATAGTAAATAATATTATTATTAGTGCGTGTGACTGTGTGAATGAAATAGCTTTGCTAACTCACACATTTCAATAAACGCACTACATGACAGTTAATTATTTTGATCAAATACTCAAATGTATCAATCTATTGCCAATTGTATTTACTAACCTATTTATCCAATACAATTTTGGAAAATATATTTAAACTCGTCGTCAAATTTACTTGAAAGCGACCTTCTTACATTATTAAATTGATTTTGATCGATATTATTTACATTTTAGAATTCTTAATAATCAAACTTTAAAAATCTTATTTTGAAGAATTTATAAATTATAATCTATAATCTATAGAGTTTAGAGTTTAATTTAAAAGTGGAAAAATCGTTTTAAAGGAAACTTCAAGACGATTTCAAATATGTTTTCAGAAGTTGTATTCAATGACCAATGGCACCGAAGTTTTTAAAATGTGGTCGGGCAATTTTAAAACTTCCCAGCCTCAATATCTTAATTATTTAATAAAGAGGTACCCTAATATACATTTATTCATAATCATGGTTTAAATATAATCATGCTCATATTAAAGTTATGAAGTAAATAAAATATATGGCCGGCCGGCCACATTTTTTAAAAAAGAGGTCGGGCCACGGCCCGATGTCACCATGGACTTCGGCGCCACTGTCAATGACTATATGATATTTTTGGTACAAATTGCATAAGGTATAGGTCTATTAATGTAGAAAATACAGACAGCATTAATCTCCTTAATATTAAAAACTTGGGAATATTTTTTATTTAGTAGGAGATGGAGTGAAGACTTCATCGCAACTTGTAAAAGCACTATGACGTAAAAGTAAAAACACAATTATATATTTATAATATTTTCGTATAATACATTTATAGCTATAATATACGTCTCATGTACCTATAGGTAGGTACTTTAGTAAGGAACAAAACTTAAAATGGTATATGAGTAAAAGACTTATTCAAAATGTAATTTAAAGGCTTTACCCTGATTGCAATTTTAGGTTTTCTGTAATTTGAATTTACTTTTCAAACAAATCTATAATAAGTTTATAATGACAGGGCAGATATTTTTGATACACTGCAATAAACTCTATGGTTACGATTCGTATAATGATTAAATAATTCATGGATATATTATATAGGTACATCATAGAGTACTCTTTAGATTAATTTATGGTATACATACATCCATTACGCCAACACATAAAGTAGTGTATTATACAGGATAACGTGGGTTACCTTAGATTTTTTTCGCAGATGATGGAATTTGTACGTAAAATACAAAATGATCGTCTTTCGTTATTATTTAATAGGTACCTAATAATAATAATAGGGTATCGGTAGCTGGAGTATTTTACAATTTTATACTGAAACATACGTAGTTTAAATATACGTAAATCCGTAGGTACTGAATATACCAATTATATTTTCATACCCTCTAAGTATTATAATATATATATTTTGTGCTTGTTGACAACTATTGTCTCAATCATTGAATTTAAAATTTAAGTCTAGGGTTATAAATGTTATTCAAAATCCACTTTTTTCTCTAACCTAATACTTATAGGCATATAATTATTTAATTACATAGGTACTTCTACTCTAAAAATAAACACACTTATCATTATAAATAATAATAGTATAGGCATATAATTTTACTACTTAAAAGTTAGGACATTAAAAAAATAAGACTAAACGTGATGAGTATATAATAACTATTAGGTACTTTTAATTTAATTTGTCTACTACGCTATAATACGTATTCAACATAGGTATAGCTAATGGATAAACCCAAGGATGAACAAGACACGAACACGTTAAATTACCAAACAAATATAGAACAATATTGGCAAATATAAGCAAATAAAACCGGAAAACAGAGAGATAAAGGGACTGTTTTACTACCTATAATTTCCCTACATTGAATTCGATTTTACACGGCAGAACATAGTTATAATTAAAATGTTATTTATTTTTTTGATTATGTTGGTGTTTTTTTTTTTACATTTTACATTTATTCACTCGTGAAGGAGGCCATGACACGATTTACACTATATTCAGTCCGATAGGCTTTTCCGAGCATTGACAGGGTTAAGATTTCTTGTTGAGAAAGTGGAATTTTGTAAATTTACAGACGCCCGATTAAGTATTTCGTAAATTAATGTCTTCGAATCTTCGCATATTTACCAAATCAATTTCATTTCGAATTCCATGACTTGATTTTGTTAAGAGCAATGTTTAAAGGTTCAATATTCGATTACTACAACTTACGGTCTGTGCATCGCAATTCTACATGGCGTATAATATAATACTGGCACTGAGCAGATATTTGTACTTCGTTGTTTATATTATAATATACTCGTATGTTTATATATTACAGGTATATTTGAAATTTTTTTTCTTTTTTGAGAAATTTAGAATAAACTGGTATAGTTAGTATATATTATACAATTTACCTGTTTAAATTCATCAAGTTTAAAAAAAAATATATAAAATGTGAAATGTGAAATTTATTCTCGTGTTATTAAGGAATGTATAAATGGGTTTTTCATTACATGGATTTTTGGGTTGTTAATATAAAAGTATTTTAAATATTTCTATATACACTATAAAATATATACATCAAAGTCATTATGTATTCAGAAAATTGCTACTTATTCGTTATCCATTAGTAAAACGCGCGATCGGTTAACGAACAGACTGTTTAGTGATTTATGTCTTACAATAATAATAATTAATGAGTGATACTTTCAGGCAAGGTTTTTTCAATTATTTTTGTTTAATGGTACTTACAATAGCAACATCTTAGATTCTCAGCGAAAAGATTGGAATATAAATTATATAGGTCCTACAACGATTTTATATTTTTTTTTTTTTTTTGTGAACGTTTCTCCTGGGTTGAAGGGGTCCTCGAAGAGATTCAATAATAGTAATAGTTACTATATAAACTAGTAGTCCCTTTAAAAATAGGAAATCGAATGCGAATAGTACTTTAAAACGGTTTTTTAGTTCAATAAAATGTATTTAAGACCTTAAAAAAACTAACAACGATGGCCCTCGAAAAACGTTCAATCAATTCGTAGGTTATTAATTTCTTTTACATTTAATAATATGTCATCACAATTCACAAATACCCTATGCCAAGATGAACAAAGTGATACAAGTATAATGTTGACAGAGGTTTTTTTTTTTAAAAACTATTGAGACTATAATATAAACGTTTACCCTTAATAACCGTATACAGAGTAATATTTACCGAACATGTTCTTTACTTAAGGTTCAATCCCCGTTTTTCTTTAATAATGCATTTATTATTTATATATATACTTGGTACTTGGATTTTCATCTTGTGGCAATACAAAATTCTTTTTATGTGAACGAACCTTTTATATTCTTAATTGTTAAGCAGATGATGTTTTTGAGCATTTTGACAAATGGCTCACTTGTAAAGTTTGGTGTTTTTAATAGTAAATTGTTGGCATTTTATAATATTCATCGAATTTTAGATGTGGCAATGGGCAAAAAATCGTGGACACCGGACGTTCAAAAAAAAAAAAAAAGGAAAACAATTTCGTACGATATGAATAATCGACAATATTGTTGGCACATAATGTTTACTCGCTTTTTAAATTACTCAATTATGTATTCTACTCATCTATTAGGTGTATCTAGTAGGTATTCAATTAGTTCATAAGTACATTAGTACATTAGTACCAAATTGTACTATGAAAATAATTTTTTTAGTATTTTTTTAATTAACTATCATTGGTTTTACTATACCTAATGTACCTATATAAAAACTAAAACATAGTATAGTTGTCGAGTTTAGTAACAACAAAATAACAGTGAAAGTATGAAAATGTGAATAATAATATATAGTAAAAAGTATATAATTATAATTAATGTTATTCGTTTACAAGTAACTCGTGACGTTGGCACGTTGCGTACCCGCGTGTTAAAATAATAATTATAAATTATAACAATAAAGAGAACTGATAACATAGAAATGTCAATTTGTAAGGTATTCAATAAAAATAATATTAAAATAAAAGTGCTTTAAATGTCCGAATAATATTTTGAATATAATATTATAATATAATAATAAAATTATACGCGCGCGTATCTAAGACATAATTTATTAAAATATTCGTGTTATTGAAAATAATTTTCGTTGAGATTTTGTTCGTATATTAAAAAAAAAAAAATCTGTTAGTTTATTATAAATTCAATATTGTGAAGAAAGGAAGTAAACTGTGCATTATCAAATAAGAATAGAAAGTCGAAAAATCAAAATCAAATAATATACACGCCCGCCGTTTATAGTATCCGTCGATCAACAAACAGGCGAGTGAACGTAAATATTCTCGAAAGATGGAAAAATTCACGAGTGTGTTTCACTTTTGTACAATAATAATAATGACCAACTAAAAATTATTATTCCTAACACGACATGGTTAATATTATTATTATCGTCATACAATATCGTTAGGTATAATTAAGTACGTATTATGTGAAGATTTGGTACCTATTGTAATAATAGGTATAGGTTGGAGCGAATTAAAAAAATCCCATTATTGTAAGACTATTGTTAAAACTAAAAATCGTCTTACCATTGTCGTGGGCGAGTGGAAAACGTCTGTCGAGGAGCGCATGTCGAACGCGTTGAGTGCGGCCGACTGACGCGGCATGAGACTTGCTGCTGCTGCTGCTGCTGCTGCTGCTCGTGTCTCAGTAACGGCGGAGTAATCCGCGCGAAATCCGTCGGGAAGGCCACTGACCGCCTGTCTCGTGCCGCAATAATATTATTATTATTATTATTATTATGCCGAGCTATATTATAGGTAGTTACTATGCCTATAATACTTTAAGCGCGCGACGGCGGCCGAGGTACCGCGGCGACTTTACGATGATAATAATAATATTATAATGTTAATATAGTCGTTATGGGGTGTACCGACGACAAGCGAACCGGTGACCGCACGCGTATACCGAGGTATATATATATATGATCAGGTAGGTACCACAAACGGACAAGCGGTAGCTGCGAATAGAAATGTCGGTCGGCAAACGCACACCGCCGTTTGCAAACTGCAGCTGCAGCCGTCGTGCAGATTTTCTATGTCTTTGTTTACCCTGCGGGTGAGGGCTGTTGTACTTGCGCGAATTGAGGATAGTAATTTTTGAAAGGGGGTGCGGAGACGAACGACAGTAATAATATTGTCGACACGTTTTTCAGAAGACACCGGACGATCTGAAACGATGCGCGCGACGGTATTCGCGCGACGTACTGCAGCTGCAAGTGAAAGTAGGTAGGTAGTAGGTACCTCGGACGCACTCGGGACTGACCCTCCGCCACCGCTGCCACCGCCACCGATAGGTACCATGCGTACAATAATAATAATATTATTATTATTAATGTTGTTGTACCTACTCGCCGCGTTATAGTATCACGACAAAATAATAATAATAATATGCGTGAAACTGTGAAAGTACCCGATGCCCGCCCGTGTACAAACATAGTTATACCTATATAATGATATTACATTACCCATGCTTACTGTCTCAGCGGCGCATTAGTGACCAGAGTATGGCAATAGTAATATCATTATACGCGCACGACGACTCAAAGACCACATTAAAAATCCTACAAGTGTCAACAACTTAATTGCACTATATAATCTCGAGACATAAGACCGACTGCACTTCAACACACCGAGGACGTCATCGCGACATAATTATTTAATAACGATATTTTATACCAACAACCTAATTATTGTTTTATATAAACAATACCAGTTACTAACCTATTATTATATATAGTGCAAACTAGTGGTGTCATATTGTAATATATATAAAAAAAAAAATGTTTATAGTATCTTATAATATATTATATATTTTACGGTCAAGTGGATAATGTAGACATTGTAAACACTGGCCGGGTGAAGTGTATAATATACCCGAGTTGTCCAAGCCATGTTGTTAATTATACACATAGACAAATTTATTAAACAATGGCAAAGTAAACCAACCGTACAACTTTACTGCCTTTTTTTAGCATCATTCGCACAAATTCAGGTATATTATAATTGCCTCCCAGGTTAAACTTTTATATTTATTATTTAACTTGTAGGTTTTTCAATTTATTTTGCATTTTAAAAATAACATGCCCACGCGAAAATGAAAGTATATAATATTATACCTAACAGTATAAAATTATATATTATAAATTATAATATATAACACGTAAATGGCAATAATAAGTTGCTATCGGTCACGTATTTATAGAGGGAGTGGTTCGATATCAACTTCAATAACCTCCAAATTGCCTAGTTTTGAATCCTCTAACAGTCTATATGATTTTTAGACTATTCATATTTAAATATTAGTTCAAAATGTTGTTTTCGTATAAGCCCAAGTATTAAATAAAAAAGAGCAACTATTATATCGACATGAACAAAATCACACCTCAATAACGAATTATTTATTATTCATCCGTCGCAAAATATAGTAATACTTAAATTACACCAGCCAATTAGGTATAAAACCGCAAGTAAAAAATATGTATTGTACAATTATTTGAAGATAATTTTATACAAAATTGTATTTTTTCAATGAGCAATTCAAATTAAAAAAAAATGTAAAATGTTCATGTTCGAATACCAACTGTTATTTAAAGTGTTTCATAATAAGTATTTTAATTCTTCTATTAAAATGCTTTACAAAATACAAGAATTCAGATTAAAACTTTCTATTCTCTTAAAACTTTTTAGCATGCAAGTGTTTATCAAACTTATTAAGAACTATAAGATTTGATTTTACACAATATTATTATGTTAAATCGCCTTTAAAATTTCAGAAACTTTAAAACTTTTTTCAAATTTTTTTTTTTTAGTATTTTAAGACCACCGAGGGTATTGAATAACATCTCCACCCCTCCCTTCCAATCACCACTTGAAAAATGTTAAACCTTTTGACGACATAAAAAAAGGTTTATATTTTTACACTTATTAAAAATAGGGAAAATAGGTAACCGCTCTACTGTACTGTTATAAATTATAATAGGTGTCAACAGTCAATAGGTAGGTACACTTGTCACATGAGGAAGTACTGTAGTCTGTAATATTCTGACATTGTGAAATTTGAATTCAATCATAAATTATTGCATTCAAAGTGCGAAGAAGGTGATAGTCTATATTACAATGTACCTATATTTTATGATATAATAATTTATTATATTGGTTTTATATAGGTACTATACAATATGTCCCAAAAGTCCAGTACCTATCACCCTTAGTATCTCCTTGGAAAATCAATATAATATTTAAATGCTGGCTTTTTTGCAGTAATAAGTATAGACATTCTGATTGAATTACATAATATCCGATTTTTTTTCAAACAATTTTTTTAGACAAATAAGTTTTTAAATTTCCAAGAAAGCCGTTTTGTTGATTATAATTTTTGAAACAGTTCAAAAAAAAAAAAAAGGTGATGAAAATTGCCCAAGTTAGGGCTAATTATTATTTTGAATTTCTAAGAATAAAAGTTTACGCCTATGCATACGGCATTAGCAAAATACGATTCGCATGCTTTATCAGTTTAATTAGAAATGGAACGCTGATTTTTCGGCTGAAATTCAAAATAATAATTAGCCTTAACTTTTTGAAATGTTTTAAAGAATATTATCAAAAAAACGGGGTTATTTTTGAATTTAAAAAAAAAAATCGAAACTTATGCTATTTAATCAGAATTTTCATACTTATTACTGTAGAAAAAAACCGCATTTAAATATATTGATTTTCCGTGGAGATACTAAGGGTGATACGGGACTTTTGGGACATCTGTATAGTAATAAATAATGATTTATTTTACTTTTTTAGTGATATGCAACTGTAAAATGAATTAATTGTTGCTAAAAACATTGAATTTATTGTATTGTTAATTTATTTTAATTGTTATAATTGTATCATAATATATCATTCTCATTAATTTTTGAGTCACATAATAGTCACCATGGAACGGTGTGAATAGATTCATGGTATAAATAAGAAATACCATAAAATTAATCTAAATTTTTTTAAAATTTCATTTGTGTATATTATATTATATAAAATATAATTATTTAGGTACATAAATGTTTAAAATTCCTAACAAAAATATATTTGAAATACAACAAAATAACAAGAATTTTTTATCCATTATTTAAATATCTAATTTCGTACAAATTTTAACTTAAAATGTCTATAAAAAGTATTTATAGTTGTGAGTTATTTATATTTAGTTCCAGAATTAACTACTTATGAGGACCTACCCTAGCCTTGGCTATAAAAATGTAACATTTTATACATTTATACGATTTGGACGAATTTTATCAAAATTTGAACTTAAAAATGTTATAAAAAAATTACCCTTACAGCCATATGTATATTTAATTTTTTTAAATAGCAGCAAACAGTTTTTGTCGATATTTGTGAAAAATGAACTAAAAAAAATCTGAAATGTTCATAAATAGTTCAAAATATTTTTATAATTATCCCATACATACAAAATGCTAATTTAAACATTTAGGGAAAATTTCATGTTTGGTTATTTATTCTTTTAGTTACAACAGTAAAAAAATTATACTATAATGAAAAATCGTTATTTTACGCATGAATATTCAATTTCATTGAATTTTAAACTTCAAACGCTAATAACAATTATAGTATACTTTTTTATTTTTTACTTCCAGTAATAACATCTAGAAGGAACTTTTTATAAAGGAAGTTTAAAAATCAAAGCATTTTTCTAGTATAAATCATTTATACATAGGTACACATTAAAAAACTTTATTTTAATATAACAGAATGAAAAAATAGTTTGATAAAAATGCTCAGAATTTAAAATTTAATAAAAAAAATTGTTAATTTGTCATTATTTCTTTTATTTTAGTATTTTAGTATTTGAATAATGATTCTCAAAAAGTTTTCGATAAGAATTCAAAATATTGATACGATTATTTACTCTGACGGCTGACGCTAAACGATATCGTACAAATGCATGACAATATTTATTATTATTGCAGGGGCTACATTTTGGTAAAAATAATATTGTATAAAAATTTCATTTTTTTTTATGAACAGGGTTAGGCCGGGTTTTCCTTGGCAAATTATTACATGTTGATTCGGCGATTGTTGTACAATCGTGCTTTTTCCAGATAATTTGAAGTATTATTTTACACCTATATTACATTAAGTTAAATCCATTGGTAGGCATATACAACAGTATTATTGTGACTAAATATTTTTTTTAAATCACGGTGTTATACTGTATACAATAATTTTAAATAATAATAAACAAATTTGTGCCTACATAATATTCTTTTATTCAATAATTCAGTTGACACAACTACAATTGTACTACAACTAGGTAGTGTACAATGAAAAGAAATTGTATAGGTAAGATCTATTTTTAACAAAATATTTAGTTTTGTTTTTATAATGTAAGAATTTGACAAGCAATATAATATATTATGTAAAATGTAAAGAAATAATCAACTTATTTTGAACTGAGTTAAATTAGTTTTTTTTTCCTCTAACCAATTTTAAACATATAGGTAGTGTTAAATATAATTTGGTTATTTGTTTGTTAAATTGTACGTTATAATTGTGGGTGTTCTTAACGTTCACTTAACTAAACTATAAGTAGCTCAAGTTATTTTTAATAAAATTGCTAATCTTTAAGTTACTATACTTAATTATATGTATATATGACGTATGCGTTTACGTAAGTGTTCCTGTCTAGTTTCCGGTTGACACTCGACAGTATAATGTACAAACAACAAAATTGTTTAGTATTCATGGAGAATTTTTTATATGCCTAAAAAATTTAAAAATATTTGTAAAACACTTGTAGGTTTATGCGTGTATATATACTTAATAACTACGATGAGAAAATATAATCGAATTTGTTACCAATTTTTGTTACATTAAATTTTGCAAGTCTTAATCTTAAACTTATAATCTAATTTTTATTTTGGAGGTACCCAGTGGTGGTTATGTTGTTTAATAAGTATCGACCCCTTTCTTTGTGAAGCTTGGTTAATTTATTACTTTAAATATTATGTAGATATAAAAAAGTTAGAAAGTAGGTAACAGCTCTGGTGTACCATAAGTGTCGAGTACTTGAGTGTACTTCGTAATTAAGAAAGTCTAATGACTATACTCACTGTAATTATATAAGGTGTTAAATTTGACTTCAATGATATGGCAGATGAAAAACTATTCGGAGTTAAGAATAAGGTCTATTATATTACCAATTATGTTTTAAGATATATTTATATTGTCATAATAACAATTTATTGTACCTACTACTTATTAATAATATGGTAGTCTGAATTAACTTTTGGTAAATAAATTCCATCAAAAGCGTGCTCAGAAATTTTGGAAAAGGAGGGTTGGTTGGATTTTTTTTTAAAACAAAATATTTGTTAAATTTAGCGTTATAAATGTAGTTTAGCGCCCACGTGAATTAAAAAAAATTTTTTTTCAGACCCCTATCATTTATTTTTAGTATTGTTATTACAACCAGTAAAAAATGATGGTGGAAATCAGTGGCCGGAAATCATTAGTTTTTATGGTATAGCCTTTCAAAGTTCACGATTTTCGGTGTTTTGTGCTAACGAATTTTCAATTTTTTTTTTTTTTTTTGAAACCTGGGTAAATCAACGTTATAAAAATGATGGTGCAAAAATATTTCTGACACCCACTCATGGTAGTTTTTCATAACAAGGGATGTTTACGATATTAATAGTCCAAGCGAGCGATTGACCACGTCGTGTGTATATGTATATATGTATAGTTTAAATTAAGCCTGACCGCCAAATTCAGACTTCCCCATCGCTTTTATCATGCTTAACTACCATTGATACGTTAAAACAAAAAAAATTTAAAAAAAATTTAATTCAGTAAACCTAGTGTTTGAATACATTTCATGAAATTGAAAAAAATGAAATATTTCAGTATTTCAATAAACATTGTTTTATTTTTAAATTAGTTTAATATTTACATATAACTGTCATAAATGGTACCTAAATGTATACCTACCCTTTGGTATTATACATTTAAAATGGTATTCAAAATTCTTAAATATTTTAATGTTTAAATGATACAAGTAGGCATACAATATAATATACATGCTGTATATTGTATACCTACTGAATTCTTGCATTACAATTTTGAACACTAAATATTGTGTTAAAAAAGAAAAATAAATTGTGTTTTTATTTGTGTTCAAAAAATTTCAATATTACACGTTTTTGTGAAATATTTCACCATATAGTGATCAGTGAAATACTTCAAACACTAAGTAAAACAGAAAGTAAAATATTGAGTTTGTATGAATGCGTAAGACACCGAAAATCATGAACTTTGTAAGATTAACTTAAATGATTTTCGGCAATTATTTTTGTAACATCTTTCTTATAAACTCGTTGTAAAACAAAATTTGTTTCTAAAAAAAAAAAATTGAAAAATTAGCGTGGGTTCTGAACTAAATTTATTCCCAATAAATTATTATAATTATATGTAAATACATATATTATATTTGTAAAGTGTCCATGGGGAGGAGGAGTTGAACCCTTGAGAACACACATGCATTCCATGTATTGTTTTATATTGAATAACATACTTATTATAATTGTACATATTTTATTATTGTTAATAATCATTAATATGAAAAATGTATATCATTGTATGTCATTCTTTTTGAGTTAAATTTTGTCAAAAAAAAATTAACATTTTTCCTAATTTTTTTTATATCACACTATAAAGATTTTTCACTTGAGATTTCCCAATATTGCAACAAACCTCAATTTTCTACCAAAAACAAAGTTGAAAATCCAAGAATCATTGTAAAATTAAATTAATATACATTCATTGCACCGCCTAGAATCTAAAATAGTCTACAGTAAATATTGTAAAAATGTTTAAATAAGTACCTATATGCTTGGACAGTTGAACAGTATAGGCTGATCACCCGAGGCGTCATTTAGGGGTGGCAGGGTGTACATTTGCACCAACTTTTTTTAGAACGCCTTCTTTGGCCTGTCAACAATAAACTTAAGCGCCGATATACCTAAGTGTTTTATATTAAATATATTTTATATTCATTCGGTAAAAAAAAAAAATATTGTACTAATATGTTTAATTTCTAAGAATGTTTCAAGGGCTTTTGTGGTTCCCCAATATTATGATTTATGATTGATAAAATTATAACACAAACATTGTGAAGAAAGGCACCCATAAAATACATTTCTGGTATTATTAAGCTAGCTTTATTATATATTTTGAGTATGCAGGGAGAAAAAAAATTGTAGGTTAGGTATTTTATACTTTTATACTCATAAATTTATTTACCAAATGTAAATACAACTATACACTGGTATCCACAATTCGCAATAAATACATTAAAAGTATCTACACATAGTTCGTCAAAAATAGTAACAATATTGACTATTGTGATATTTTCAGACTAATATAAGTAACATATTAAATAAATTATACAAATATTCTAAAAAAATTTTTCCCCACTTAACCCCTCTCCCTCAAAAAAAAAAAGTTTTCTATGTGGCCTGGTTTGAATGATTTGAATGGCCTGCAATCATTTGGCACCAATAAAAACAAAGTTGAAATGACGTCCCTGCTGATCATCCACCCTGAAATTTAAAAATCCTTTAAAATTGACTCTTTATATTATCTTAGTACTTAGTACCTATAACTTTTTATTATTTTTAAAACTCAAATTTTCATAAATTATGTATCAGCTCGGCTACTATTGTGAGAGAAGATTCTCTGCTATGAGGAAAATTAAAACCTAGCTTAGAACACCAATGTTACATCTTACATGCTAAATTCAGTATTGTATATTATAATGTTGGTACATTTAAAATTATATATCAAAAAATAATTATTTCAAATATATTCGTTAATTAAAAATAGAAATTTTATTAATATAGGTAAACTAATCAACAGCAATTACTATTAAATGTTCTTTATTTACTTTCATTAGTCAACATAATACTATAATCATATTTGTATTAGCAATTCATTATAGTAGGTAGGTACCAGGCAGTACCAGCTGGTAGTATAGGTATAGATACTAATGTGTACGGGTCACTTTATATTAGATAACTCTCCCCCTCCCTAAAAAACCAACCAAATGTCCACCTATGAAATGGACATACTTTGGAAAGTGCAGGATGATAAAAACAATTTTGATTGCATATTTTTCATACCGTGATAGGTACTAAATTTACCCCACCCTCTCCTCCTCGGAGTTTTATCATGACTATAATTTATATATATATACGATAGTATTATCAAGATTATATCCATCATAATAAATATTAATTGATGAATTATTCGCAAAAACTCGTCTATAGTGCAGCAGTGGGATTAAGAATGGATTTTCATATTTTGTGTAATCTTATCTATCATAATATGATATTATATTATATATATATTCTATTATATATATTATATATATTATATTCATATCCCACCATTATAACACGAACATTTACTGAGAAAACGAGTCACGTTATAAAAAATTCTCCTTAAGATGTTTGTATATTTATGATAATATGTTTGTGATGTAAGCAAACCGCAGCGGTGACCGGTCTTGGTGTGTGTGAAAACGTTAACCGTCCGCTATTCGAGCGCGAGCGTCCTTGTTATACGCGATGGAAATAGTAAACAGGAAATTTTACTCCGATAGTCCAATCGAAAGGTGTTTTTTTCACCTCACTATATACACAGTTCACCGCTTTGCCACACACCTGTATTATTCCAAAGCGATATGCTCGAAGTAACAATATTAGTACCTACCAATTTTCGTTGCAGTATTAATAGTATACAGGTACCTATTACAGGTATATGATATAATATTAATGTGTTTTGACCGATGGTCGATTTGTGTATTTAAGAATATTTAAAGTTGACAAGGATTTTTTTATCACGACAATTATACTATTATAGGCACGCGGGGTTAGGTAAATTTTTTTTCTCTTAGAGTACCTAATTCTTGTCTCTTGAATTGTGCAGTTACTTTATGATACATAAGTAATAATATTGTGAACGGATTCCACGACAGTTCATTGCGCGAAATATCGTCGCCGACGTTCCATCGCGCATGCTTCTAAAGACTCAGTCAAACACAAAGCAGTCTGTCCGCGCGGACACTGTAAAATGCATACAACCTGACCGAAAATGAATAAAATCTGACCGCTGTCTACCGCGGACAAGCGTACGATATATACGATAGTGCATACGTCCATAATGTGCATATTATAATTAATAATTGTAAATGACAGTCAGAAAATTAAATACCATTTCTAATATTCCACGGCATATAATATTATTATCTATATAATAACCGTCGATAATGCAATTTATTTGATAGCATAATGGAAAATTACAAATACATTACCTATCCATCATTATAATTCATCACGGTATAGGCGTATTAAATAGTTACACACTTCCACCGTATTTTTATTCATATTCGTCGACCGTTGTTAACTGTACAATGAATCAATTATCATCCTAAGTAAGTACATATAATTATACAATTATAATTTGATAATGTTCTCTCAACTTAAATTATTTGTTAATACAGAGCTGACTGCGCCACTTGAATTTAGTTTAAATTAACATAGAAATACTGTAAACCTTGTGTTCCAACACTCCTAGATGGTTGTTTTAATCCATATATTATTATGTACTTTTGTATAACACACCTAAGTACGTGGTACACAATGCTGGCGCTCGGGTAAGACAAATGAAACATAACTAGGTATGTCCCGGGGGGGGGGGGGGGCTCGCATTTGTTTTGATTTTAATGGGCCCCGTGGTTTTTAATTAACATCTTAAATTTTAATACCATGAAACACAAAGACATTTTACATAATAATTATATATTATTATATTATACAAATTACAAATCTATATATTTATTATTCTATACTACAAATGTGCAATAATAATATTATTATTCCTATCACCAGCTATTTGGAAAACGATATCTAAATTTAACTTTAGTACTAATACGTATGATCAAAATAAATCTTTATCGATACGATGATCCAAAAGTTTTATATTTTGACGAATAGTGATACCCCCCGAGTAGGAATATATTATAGATAATAATATAAAAATACTTATTATCTATATTATTACCTATCTATAATTATTGTTTTCTCTGTTCTTTATTTAGACCCGTATGACCGTATTATAGAAGGGGCAAGACCTATATATTCTTATAAAATATATACTTGATTATCTGATATTATGTTCGACATTTGAGTATTTGATCTCAGTCCGTTTTTGAACGTGGGAGAAAAATTCTTTCAGCAATTTCTGCATACCACAAATGTAAGTTTTCAACTTATTAAATAATTTTTAGAATTTAATTTATAGTACCTATATGTACTGCGTGCGTATATAGGGATTAGTTGTCTATCGTCGTCTATTGTATTATTCTGCCACGTACCTATATAGATATTAAATTAATATGTATTATCTTATTCAAAGATTTTTATGAATTTATCATTAATAGTTTTATAAGTTGTAATTAATAAAATAAATTTAAATTAATAAGATAATAAGCCCCCACGAATCAATTTCAACGCATACGTTAAGCTGAACCCACACTACGCTACTGATTCTGAGCTGATCGAGGGATCTAGTGGTTTTTTACGATATTATATTTCATTAACAGTAAATGTTAGTTCTCTGTAATTAGTTAATTGGTTGACTCAATAATTAGTCAATACCAAGCAATTTGCTTATCACTACTTCACTCAATATACCAAGTCTTGAGACTTTAGACGACAAGAAAATTGGATCATCTGAGATTTCTACATTTTTACTTTTAAAATATAATACAGTAATTATACATTTTAATGGAAACGAATATCGTAAGTAAAAATCTACAGAGCCATATAGTATAGAATGACGTGTATTACAATTAAATTGGGGTTCGGTCTTCTTGAATATTTGAAAAATTACAAAAAAAGTGGTTATGAATTAGCCAAAATCAAATCAAATTAATTAACAGATTTAGTTAGTACAACATCAGTTTTCAAAAAATGTCAACTTGGAAAAAAAAATCATTTAATTATGAAACTAACAATGAAGTTATCGGAAATTAAGAATATTTTAAAATAACATATTTCTTTGTTATATTAGATCAGGCTTTTAAATCAATGGATAAACGTTTTAAATAACTGGACTTATATTCAAATAATTTTGGTTTTCTAAACTACATTGGTAAATTACAAGTTATGCAAGACGATTATTTATGAAGTGCTGTTAAGACCTACTCTTAGTACTTTCGGACGAATGTTTCAAAGATATAGATGGATAGGATTTATTTACGGAAATCGTTTTTTTTTTCAAACTTTAGTTGATGAAGAAGTTAAACACTTACACCTCTTTAAGCTTCAGCAGAGCTTAAAAAAACTGGTGGGTCGTTTCCGAACATTACAATCGCACTCGAATTATGATGACAATTAGTGACAATACCAGTAGCATCACTAGGATCAAATTGTCCTGAAAGGAGTAACTCTAAACTAAAGATAATTAAACCGTATTTGAGTAATTCAATTGGACAAGACAAATTATCAGACCTTACATTGCTTTCTATTAAACAACAAAAGATATCAAAATCGATAAATTATGAAGAAATCATCAATGCCTTTGCTTAGAGTAAATCGAGAAAAAAAATGTTTTAGTACAAAATTAATAGCTTCTTACTTTAATTATATATTGTTGATGTATGTGCCTAAGAAGTTATATTATTTTATAATTTGTAAATAATTTTGTGTTAACACATTATAATAAAAAAATGATAAGAATAACCTAATATTATTATTACTATTAATGTCTAAAACAGGGCTTGAAACCGTTTTCAAAACCGATTTCAGAGACCGTTATAAACCGTTTTAAAACCAAAACCGAAACCGTAATCAAAAACGAAACCGAAATAAATTGGATACCGGTATTAAATTCAAAATCGAAACCGTAAAAACTTGGAAACCGATATTAAATTCATAACCAAAATCTGAAAAAATTGGAAACCGTTATTTTTTTTTTAACTGACGTGTTTTTAAATACGTAAATTCCATTAATACGCATAATTAATAATCATAATAAAATTGAGATCATAATTAATTTTGTTGATAAACATTTCATTATTCGCAAAATTATTAGTTGCTTTATAAATAGTAATGACATAAATTAAAGTTACTAGCAAATACCATATATATGACAATTGACAATACGGAACAAAGAATGACAATTGTATAGACGACATAGCCCCCTGAAAATACTTTAGAAACCGGTATACAAAACCGAAACCAAAACCGAAATTTCTTAATACCGGTATTCCTAAGTTGAAACCGAAACATTTAGAAACCGGTATTCAAAACCGAAACCGAAACCGAAATGTCTTAATACCAGTATTCTTAAGTTGAAACCGAAATTGTAAAATTTCAAAACCGATATACAAAATCGAAACCGAAACCGAAATTTCCTAATACCGGTATTGAAAAATTGAAACCGAAATCGAAAAAATTAAAAACCGGTATACAAAATCGAAACCGAAACCGAAATTATTTCAATCGGTTTCAAGCCCTGGTCTAAAATTCGAAGAAAAACAGCATTTTTTTTAGAGCATGATTTAAAAAAAGCTAGAGGGCAAGGATTTATTGCTCCTCCCCGTACCTATGTCCAGGGCCCCACAATATATAATCCGGCACTGAACTCCTACAGTCTTTCATACATGACAGTCAACCTCAATATAACTTTAGGTGGGGGATCCTACATCCACCTATAGTTTCAGGTATCGGACAATGGTCGTGCCATATTCCCTTCGTCTAATTAATCGTAAAAATCGAAAAATTCTACTATCACAAAAATTATTGCTTAACGAAGTACACGGGTTCAGCTAGTACACAATACAAATTTCAAAATATTTGAAAACAATATCGAGGCATTATACATTTTGTTTTTTTCAAATAAATATTGATAAAAAATTTTCTTTGTATAAGATATTAGATAAGTCTGCGTTATCCGCTACAATTTACAATGGTCTATTAACGCATAAATACGTTTGAAGGTGTACTGCACAAACACATGATATCAGGATATCTATTATTAAAGTCACGCTATTCGTCGCTTATAATATTTACAATAATTTCGATTACGTGAATATTCTCGGCATGGTACATATTATTTATTGTACCTTTATAAATGGTTGCTCGATTGTTTACTCGTTTAAAACGCGGTTAAATAAAAACACACACGAAACACGATTAACATAATAATTCAAACAATAATATACTTAGCTACATATATGTGTAATCGTATGTACATATAATTATACTACCCCAGAGTGTTTATTTTAAAGGTTTACGTAAAAAAACGATTTATATACATAATTTTTTCTAGAGATTTTCATTCGAGTCGAATACCTACTCATATCTATAGGATATATTATTACTTATAGACGTGTTTATTATTAATGTTCCAATATTGTATAGATAACATACGTGTGTAAGTATAAGTACCAATGTACCATATTATACACATCTGTTGTATATTATACTTGTTTGCGTAACGAAAAGGAAAAGATCAAAAGGAAACATTTTGTCCCTAAATGCAATTCTGGATTTTTATTTTATTTAATACCTACGATATAATATACCCTATTAACAGCTTTTAATCGATATGTGGTTGTCCTCGTCTACTTTTACTTGATGTCGCAGAGAAAGTTTAAACATTTGAGTTTTTTACCACAAAGACTTATGAGTTATGTAATTGTAAGGACTATTAAGACTTATAAAGTCAAGTACCTAGCTACCTATACTTATTAGTTATTATTGTGTATTGGTAACGATTGATTTTTATTTAAATATAAAAAACATAATAGCAGGTACGTAATATTATAATATGCAGGCGAACAACAGCTGCAGTCGACTGTAATTATAAATTTATAATTAATATAGGTTAAATTTTACAATAGAATATAGGTAATTATACTAAATGTGTTTGTTGTTTGCACAGCATTACTTATTAGTATATGATGGCATATTAAATTATTAATGATATGAAGATATAGCCAATAAATTGTTTACAACATCTACCAACAACACATTATACCTCGTTAATTACGGATATAAAATAGGTGGGTAATAATATTTAGTTGAATTTTATCGCTCAATAATGCAATCAATTTTACTCCGTTTCAAGTGGTACAGCGCGTAGTCCTGGCCTCAAATTAATCGTACGTATAATATCAAGACCGGTATAGACAAAACGTAAAACAAAAAAAAAAAAAATGTACGGACATCTTATTGATGTAGGTATAACCTATGTTAGTCTAACAGTATTTGTTGATACTGCGCACGTTGTAGACACTCGTCGCAGTCATCGTCATGCATCGCTTGACTAAGCGCAAGGTTGTGTCGTTGCAGCGTTGTAAATGTATTATTTTAATTTCGAAAGTGAATAATAAATCATAGGTATTTAAATTCGAAAAAACTACTCTTTTCGTACACGGTGAATACGGCTTACGAATTTTTCAGTGATTTTTCACAGCTGTTCGGAAACTTATCATAGGTATGGCATACTACGAAACGACAATTTTCAATGATATTGATTTATTAAAATTATAAGCTAACTCATCGTAAAGATTTTACATGCTGATTACTTAAAAAAAAATAATTCAAATTATTATTGTTTACTGTTAAGTAGGAGGGGACACATTCAAGTCGACGAAAGCAAGTTTATAATATACACACTACAGCAGAGCTTAAAATTGAAGGAAAATGTCCGATTTTAATCTTAATTATCTATGTTTATTGATACACAAGTGAATTTTTTTCACTTTTTTCTGATATAAATTTAAAATAATATATATTGATTTTATAATTTTATATTTTTATGATTATTATTATATCATCACGCAATATTTATTTAGCAATAACAATAACTACAATATGTAATTATATTATATTATTTGTATAGGCAAAAAATAGTCATATGTTTTTAATTAAATTATAAAAAAATAATTTCTTCCGGAGGAAGGTCGGGCAGCTAGTTTGTTATAATAACAATTTATTAAAAAATAAGAAACATACACATATTTTTTTTAGAAGCATTTTAAGCATTTTAAATATTGAGAACATATTTTGTTTAAATCTCAAAAATTTGCAAATTATTTTCTGTTTACAAATGTATAAAATGTTCAGTTTTTATAGCTAACGATTGAAAATTTAAAAGTTAAAACAAGGTATCGCATCAAAAAAGCTAAATAAAAAATGGGCTTACGATGTTTATTGTACCTATAGTATGTTGCATGTACATTGCTGCATGATAATTTTAGTGGGGCCCAATTTGGCTGTAGCATTTTAATTGTGATGAAAAGTGAGAACCGATTGGATGTAACCTAAATATTTTGTCGCGATCCTTGAATTCGGCCAATGCCACAGTTAAGTGACACCACCTCCCACATCATCGGCTTACGGAAAATATTTAGGTATACAAATATTATAATAATACAATTCAGATAGGTATCTACAACTATGCAACGAATGATTGAGGTTGTGTAGCGCTATCCAATGTAAAATAACAACAATAATAAGTGGCGTCAAATGGAAACGAGTCTCAGTGAAGGGCAACCCTAGCGTAACTAAATATTTATTTTTCTGCAAAAGGACGCGGATCTCACGCTGTACGATCATCGGTACATGTACCGTATAATGTATACTAATATGTATACCGACCGCTACGGCGAATAAGGCCGAGTGCCTATAACACGAATGCATTTTAAACGCTCAGTATTTATCGAGCCGAGGACGTCGAACTAAATGTTTTATTATATATCAACTGAAAAATTTACAACTTGGCGGATTTTATCGAATTTTTTTCCACCAATACATTAAAAAAAAACAACACAGTAATCGTTTGATTTAACCAAGAATATAGTACCTATGATACTAGCCATCTTGTATTTTGACCAGAACTTAGTATTCCTTATAATATTCTCTTAGAGCTATGTGTTTTTTCGTCAGAAAATAAAAAAACAGACAGCTTAAACTTTCAAGACTGGTAAGACCTACGTGATTTTTCCTATACGGGTTGATGGATCTCGGTCTCGTTCTTGCATAGATATACTTGTAGCTTATTTGCATATCAAATATTATTATCCAACCGGTTTTTCTATGAAAATTGGTGGTAAACGGAAAACTGGTACGGTCTTTATAAACGCGGAATACTGGTACGGTCCACAATAGTCAAGGTTTCCCAAACTTTTATAAAAAAAAAAGAATTAAATATCAACGATTATTTTTAATTTTATTTTACCGACGATCGATGGGAAACCACGACTCACGATTGACTGCGAGTGAAAATAAGATGAAGCGACCACGCGGATTGAAAGAACCCGTATTGAATCAAATATGTGTATATTTATGTGTACAATACCTTACCGCCTAAAAGTTCAACAAAGAAAAATACCTTGCAAGACAAACTACACAACGAATGTGATAGATTCTTAAATAAAGCAATTCAAATAGGACAATTTTTAAATAATATAGCAAAGTATATGAATTAATTGTTATTAATCATAAATTATATTATATTTATTGTACCTATATTTTATATTTATTTTATCTGCCTGCTACTTTGTATGTACTTTGTATGTACTTATTTGTGTTTTGTTATTATTTTTTTGTTTTAAGTATTATTTAAATTTAACTTGTTGACGATGGTGATTTATCAAAATTATATTATAAACATTGTAAATATTTTAGGACCCCTAAAAATTAAATTTTGAATAGTACCAGTTTTCCGCATTTTTTATTTCTTTTGTTATAAATTGTATGGACCGTACCAATATTCCGAGCATCAAAATTGGTTTGTCTTGTTATTGCACAGACCCTTTCTAATAGCAGCAGTGCACTGTGCAGTGTGCACGCCGTAGTGTACCTTTAATGTTTTTAGACCAATTAATGCAATATTATAGACTCTGAGTGGAGAGATGAATGTATTAGATTTAAGACAATGTGATTTTTAAAATTTCACTTATTTGCTCGCAATTCCAACAAGACACTTACAAGTTATAACATTAACAAACTAAACAATTTAACCATGAAAGAGTACTAAACAATTAGGTGCCTACTCTTGAACATTTCAAAAGTATTCTTACAGAAATTATAATGAATTTAATTCATTGAATTAGAACTAATAATATCTGCTCTAAAATTCACTAATAACAATGATAGGTACTTTAAAAAAAAAATAGTATATTATTACTGATTTTTAACGATCTGAGACGGCACGACGTGGATGACTGCTGATAAAAACTGTTGAATCGTTCCTAATTATTGAAAAAACGATTTATAATTATTATATTTTCAGGGACTTTATAATTGTAACCGTACCTACTAAATTTTCGGGGGGAGTTAGTCCCCCTTCCATCGCCACCTATGTTTTTCATGGCGAAAGCCACCGTACAGCATACTTCTTTCAATTACACGTCTTTCAGTACACTTTCATAATTATTTTAAAGAAAACATATTATGTACCTAATATGTATAATATTATATTAATTTAAATTTAACTGTTATTTTTTTACATAGGTTTATTGATCGTAGAAAAATATGGGTACCTACATAGAAAATATTAGTAGGTAGGTAGGTATACTTACATACCAGTTATAATTCTTTTGCAACGTCTATCCGGAAAATATTATCTGGAGTATCTACCTAAGAAAATTGCATGCATGCAAATAATTTGATAAGTGATAACTACCTATTTAAGGTTGTTTGGGCTGCTAAACAAAAACCCTGCCTAGGACCGTGGCCAGGTCAACACTGAAGAGTAAGTAAAGAGTTACCTGCGTTATTTAGGTAAAATTGTCTATAATATAAGATAGGTACAACGCGTTACTGTCTTAACTACTTTTAACTTTTAAGTAGGTAGCTATATTGTGAATTTTTAAAAAAAATTATAATATATAGACACTTATAACAATATTAATTCGGCCGCAAGGCCGTAGCTGGAACAAATTTTCAGGAGGGAGGGGTTAAAACCAAATTACCATATGTATTTAAATATCTAGTTAAAAAAAAAAGATATTTTATGATATTATTTAATATTATTACATAGATACATTATAATAATGACCTGTCATAATTTTACAAAATTTAATTATTACAATATACTGAAGTTAAAATACTAAATTATGATATAATACAGAATAATAATATAATACAATACATAATACAAAATGTTTTCCGTTTCTTTTCAGCTTAAATTTTAAATACATTTTTATAGCACAAGGTCTGTTTGTTTTTTTTTTCTTTTGCAAAACGGTCAATCACTTCCTCTATATTTATTTTAATATGTCTGTTCACTCAGAAGTGCTAGACCTGTAAGTCGTTCTTGACCTGAGGAATTTCTTAAAAAGTTTTTTAACCTTTTTAAGGTAGAGAATGAGCGCTCTGGCGTAGCAGTCGATACTGGTAATGTTGCTAATATTTTTAATAGAAAAGATATATTTGGAAAATATTCATAGTTACATTTGACGTATGCTTCAATAGCCGAATTTGGAAGATCTTTATCTACTTTTTCAGTCCATTTTCTTTTCCACAGATTAATTTCCTGTGGCAATACTTCCAAATCCACAAATGCTGAGTATATTTCAAAATCATTTAAATCGATCTCAAATGTATTGCACATTTTTGGTAATAACTTGTGCAGTGAAGAAATTATATTTTTATGATTATTGAACCTTGTTTGAAGTTGTTCTATGAAGTCGTCAAAAAAAGGAATAGCTATTGTAACCCTGTAATATTCTTCAGGTGAATCCATAACAATGTTACTTCTATTTTTTTGACGTCCAACAATTCTAGGTATTTTTATAACTTCTTCGGAATCAATTGATTTTATGAGAGCATCTGTTTTTTTAAATATTTTGGAAAATGTATTATTCATATTACCCCGCATATCTTTTATTTCGTGTAATACAGTATCAACATACTCCATTGCCTCAGTTAAATCACAATTTACAGACTGTAAGTTCTTACACAGTGGTAATGTTAGGGAAAAAAGTGTAGATGCTGATACCATACTTATAACAAAGTCGCTTGTTATAATAGTTTTTCCTAATTGTAACGCTTTTGATGACGTTTCAATATCACGAGTTGACTGCAATTCTTCTAGTGTATTTACAATTGCCTTATATATTTCTGTAAATCGTATTAGCCCGTCGTGATTTTCCACCCAACGTGTTTCACACATTGACGTGAGTTTGGTCCATTTAGATTCCGGAAATTGTTCTTTAATGTATTTCTTTAACATTTCTGTTCTCGTTGCTGAGCTTTTTATGAAATTGCCCACCGACTTTATGGTACCAATACAGTTACGGATATGTTGGATACTGCACGAATGAGAGAGAGCCAAATTTAAAGAATGAGCACTGCAGTGCACATAAAGTGCGGCCGGATATTCTTTTCGAATAATGGTTTGCACTCCTTTAAAATGCCCGCTCATTGCAGCCGCCCCGTCATATCCTTGTCCTACCATATATTTCGGATTTATACCAAGAGAACTAATACAATCTAAAATTACATTGGATACATTTTTACCAGTTGTATTTTCTACCGACACGAATTTTAAAAAGTCTTCACGTAAAATGAATTTATGTTCAGGATCTTCATCCATATATCGAATACAAAATGACATTTGTTCAATTCGCGAAATATCAGTCGTCTCGTCTACTAAAATTGAAAATGATTTTGCCCTATTGATTCTATGAACTAAACAATCTTGAATTATTTTTCCAATGACATCGATTAAATTATTTTGTATTGTAGGACTTAAATGTGTCATTTTCAATACGATCAGTAATCATTTTATCACCGCAGTTCATTCGCATTCGCAGAAGAGCTCTAAAATTACCGTCATTATGTACTGGCTCATTTATTGTGAGAGGACCAGCGTCTGATGTAACACGAAGAGCCAATTCTTGACGCCCACACAAAATTAATGTTTGAATAACTGGTATTAATTTTTTTCTATTTTCAACGATTTGTTTAGCACGTGTTGAATCAATTGTTTGACAAATATCTAACTGTTGGTTGCAATATACGGAAATAAAATTCTCAGCAAAAAAAACATTGTTTTTATGATATTCTGTGTTATTATGTGTGTTAAAAATTTCAATTGCATTTTTCCATTTATTGAATGGTTTTGTTACTAATACGCCGGGTTTCTGATGTGCACCTTTACCAGTATAATTATGAAAAAATATAGCACAATACTTACACACCGCTCCAGAATAACCTTGCATATTAGTGTAACATAACCAGGGAAATCGTTTGATCCAATTTAATTGAAATTTTAAATTTCTATTTTCTGATATAGGAAATGTAAACTTCTCATCAGGCATCCAAACGTTAGAAAGTAACTTATATTTTAATTCATCACTAACCTTTTGATTAAAACAGCAACCAATATCGGCTACATCACTCTTAGAGTTTTCTGTTGTTACACTGCTTGTAACTGGTGCAATTGTAGTTAACATTGAACTTGAAGTACTTGCTTCATTTCCATCATGCGTAGTTTTTATTTTTTTATTAAAATAGTTTGTTAGAGTATTAGAACAACTGGTTTTACGAGATGACATTTTATTAAAAAAATAAACAAATTTACACTTAATAATTAATATTATATTCAAGTTTAAGAGGTAATAGGTACTACTAATACCACGACGTCTCAACACAGACTACAAAGAAAGTTGTAGGTACCGATAATCGAAAAGCCTCGGGGAAAAAGGCAGTACGACGTTATCGTTGTCTGTCAATTAATCGTTTACATTCAATCGCTTGTGCGTATATATGTATATTGTATATAAATTCATATACGGTTCGTATTCGCACGATTACCGGATTATAAAATAATATAATATAATTTTCGAAACGATATAAATATATGGCTGCAATACGATTGCGCGCGGTCCTTATCAGCCCTACCTTTTTAGGCGTACGATTGCGCGAGCTAAATTATTTTTGCTTCTAAGCAACATTGTCAAATATACAGATTATAAATGCACGGTAAATATACGGTTAGGTTCCGATTGTGGTGATCCGTACGTTATTTATTACTTATTATGGCCGATTATTTCAAAGTTCAGTTTACTAACTATTTTAAAATTTCGGGGGGGATAGTGCCCCTATTTTTATTTCTTTACACATTTACATACATTCTTAATGTAAAATGTAAATTTTGTGTAATATTTATATGTAAAAATATAATCAAGTTGAATGTGCACACAACATAATATAATATGTGCTAATTTCTAGACATATATTTTTAATGTTAAAATTAAAACGATATAAATACGACCGATATTGGCAAGAATAAAATTAATTATGATAATTAATAATGTCTCATCATATTAATTCACCCAACTTTAATATAAATATTATTAAACAGTAAACACTAACAGGCCAGTGTGTATACTATAGTGACTGAGTGACAACATTAAATAGTTAACAACTGAACATACTGAATAGTGAATAGATTATTGAGAAATGAGAGGTCAGTCTGTTTACGGTCTTCAATTTGAAAGCGAGATAAAAGTATAGGTTTTTCCGTAGAGCAATGCATCTACGGTCGTCCGCACTCAGCTTATCTTAATATTAAATAAACACCATGTATATGTATACTATTTATAAATTATAACCAACTTATTAATGTATTTATCATAGTACATATTTTGTACACAATGTTTTTGTTAGATGAATAAAATTAATGTAGAGGTACACACAAATAGTTTGTTATTTTATTTCACTTTCACTACAAATAAAAGTTTCCAAACAGATTTTTATAATTTATAATAAGTATAGACAAACATTTTACTATGCCCCTAAAAGATTCTGGTCGAGCCCGGCTCGACCGGGCTCGCCCCGTGGCGCACGCCTAAGGGA